>NC_091246.1:56290000-56595000 GCF_042477335.2 Ovis canadensis | reverse complement strand
CTGGTCCTGAAACTCTCCACGTGATTCTCCATGGGCTGAGCTTCTCCCAGATTTAGCTTCTTCCCATTCTCCTATAGCCCTTTCACCACCAGGCTCTGTGATCTTCTGAGATAGAGACAATCCTTAGATCTTTCTCTTTTCCTAATTATATTGTCACGGACCTAACACTTAATTTCCCTCAGGTCTTCCCTTTTGATTCTCAAAGTCCTGATTGGAAGGTCAAGTAAATGAACACAGAGGTATTTTAAATGCCGCTATTAAAAACAAAACAAAACGAACAAATTAAAAAAACTTGCATCTCTGGAGGCAATGTGGACTATCTGCCACTAACAAACGAGCAATTGGGAAAGTTACAAACAAGCAATTGGGAAATACAATAACAAGCAGAAAGTATTTTAATCTATGATCTGGATAGATTCAGATTAACACAGTTACATTTAGCTATGATTTCCACTATAGTTAGTACCATAATATCATAAAATAACCCCAAAAGTTAGTTTTTATTATTATAGTATCATTTTGGATTATCTTTTAAAGGTAGTAATTTTAAATTATATTTTGAATTGAGTGTATGAAGTACTGGCTTAAATAGAAAGTTCTAATCAGAAGCTTTAAAGCTGTGAATTTAAACATGATTATTTTAGAAAATTGAAAAATCTGAAGGCATTGACAATTGTCATGGGCATGTTTCTCCACAGATTCACAATAAGTATGACATTCTAAAAAAATCATAATAGTACCCTGGTAAGTGATAAGCACCAGCAAAATGAAATACATTTTAATATTTATTTAAAATATGAGATTTTTATTATAGAGGAATAACAAACCTAAAACCTAGAAAACTTTGACATGAGAAGGTCTGATTGATATCACTTTCATAGTATAATTTAAATCCCAGTCAACACAATTTTGAGAATACTCACTAGAAATTTTTCCAGGTAAAAAATAGACTCTGTGAGGAGCAATTCAATAAAAATACACATAGACAAATAAAATACCTTTCAAAGTTAACGTCAAGGTCATTTTCCAAAATACTTTAAAAGATGAAGCTCATGTAACTAGAGAAGATTTGATAGAGCTCATGTTGTAGGCATGGCTACATCTATTGTGGATCAAAAAGAGGCAGTCAAGCTGAAAAAAGGTGCCCATATCAAACCTGGGTAGTGGTAACCTGCATCAAGGACATCACTTAACGTGAATAGACCCAGCAGCCACTGCAGCATTCACCAAGGACACTCTCCTTAAACAATACGCCTCCTGATTTCCTTTGTGTGTTCAATGGGGTGGTAAAAATGGAAACTTTTAGTTAAAAAACAAACAAACAAACAAAAAAAAAACACAGGCCACTGATTTGAGTATCATTTTTTAAAAAAAATAGGAAAGGACTTTGAAAACTTACCATATAGATGAACTACAGCTTAATCTGGACAATTGCAGCCCAGATGTGCAATGAGAGGGCTGGTGCTTTCTGATCCTGGCTTCAGTGATGATTTTCCTCACAGAGAAGGGAAATGAAGACATCTAGTGAAGGGTCAACCTTCAGATAAGATGAATTAGTTCTTTTTTGTTCTCAATGATACAAGATGTTTAACAAAATTGGCTTATCTAGAAGATACTATTTTCAAGGCTAAATAGTTCAATCAATAACTATAAGAAGACACTCTCAAGGTTGTTGCTGCACGTGACAAGATCACTACAGTTAAAATGAATGTTGAGAGGTGAAATGGGAGAATTGCTATAGGGATGATGAGGTATTTGAGCACTTTAGCTCCATTAAAAGTAATGATGTTTACAATGTCTTTGTTAAAGTTAAGAACAACATTGTCATTTATCTTTCTTTGCTGAAGAGAGTCCTTTGATGAGTATATGCCAGAGATGGTAAAAGATAATGCCCAGTGAAGCAGAGAAATTTCAGCCCTGTCACGTGATTCAAATGTACAAACAACTCGTAAAATTTCCAGCAATGGTATGTATGTATATCATTTTAAACTCTCTTTGGAAACATTATGGGCATTTTTATTCACTGATCATTACAACATAATTTATAAGTCAGTAAAAGAATAGGTATGTAATTTGAGTCCAGGTATCTATCCATATATACATTTTTTTTCTTTTTACTTTATTTTACTTTACAATATTGTATTGGTTTTGCCATACATTGACATGAATCCACCACAGGTGTACATGCATTCCTGGAATACCAGAAGGTATTTCTGGGCCACAGAACCTCCCTCATCTTAATCCACTTCATTTTTAAATGTCATAAAGTCATTGCAACAGTATATTATCCAACAACCAGGAAACATGGAAAACAATTTCTCTCAAGTGTAAGCAATGCCATATAAATATATAAGTAACTTACACTTAAACTAGCACAAACATATATTTGAGTAGAATGTAATATCTGAAAGAATCATTATGATAAATATGAAAGCTATTATTTTTGTTGAATCATCCAGAACAGCAAGGACTTCTTTCCCTCTTATTTTAGGGCTATGTTGCAGAAAGTCTTGAGAAGTTTAACATTATTTAAGCATCTGCAAAATGTGTGTTTTCCATTTTTCCATGAAGCCTACCACAGGAGTGATCAGTACTCTTTTAGGCAGTCTCTTCTGTGAACAGTGGTTTTGAAATGAGATGTTGATGTTTAGAAAAATCAATACCAGTTTTAAATGAATATTGGAATTCAGACATCAATGCATTAAAGAACAATATTGCGGATATAGCCCAGTTTTGCTTAAAGCATAAAAAGCATAGTTCAGTGATTACTAAATGGGTATTTGGCCAAGTTACTTAATCTGTCTGTAAACTATTTCTTCATCTCTCAGATGAGAATAATGTAATCATCTCATGGGTTTGATTTTTTGACACTGATTGTAGACAGAGGGAGTAAATTCATCCCAAAGTTGCAAATACTCTGAGGTATAGCTTGAGAAATTTGAGGTTAACAGGGAAGGCTGAGATTAATTAAACAGAAGTATACTTCGAGGGTACCATCAAACCATGAATATTCTGAGATAGAAGAAGGAACTAAAATGTAAAGCCTGTAATAAACATTAAATTAATAACCATCAGGAAAATGTACCTACAGAAATGACAATCTGTGGAAAATTCAGAATCAGCAGAATCCAATGGCTAGCCTTTCAACATGTTTTCTGTTGTGTGACATGCGGGCAGTCCATTTGGTGCCTTGTCTTGGGGAAACTTGAGAAACACCACCCCCCAAAGAAAAAAAACAAATGATCAGGGTTTAATATCATAGCATATACTATCAAATTAATATAAAATATTTTAATCTATGGAGGACCAGTTGTCTTAAGTCTATACAAAAAGCTCAAGTCTAAATAAGTTTTTAAGCCTAAATAAAAAGCTGCTATCTTCCAGCATTTCAGTGACTGTATTAGGAATTTGCCAACCAGTTGATCTGAATGTTCATGAAGGGCTCAAAAGATGGAATTATTTAAATAAATTTAGAGTGATTTTTGTCAATTAGAAAAAAAAAGGGAGGACATTATAATCAAGCTTTGGGTTTCATCATCTTGACATGACGTGTTAGTTTGCTAGAAGTGTCAAAACAAAATACCAAAGACTGGGTGGCTTAGCAACAGAAATTTGTTTCCTCACAGTTCTGTAAGGTAGAACCAAGACCCAGGTGAAGGCAGACTTGTTTCTTCTGAGGCCTCTCTCCTTAGTTTGCAGATGGCTGCTTTCTTGATGTGTCTCCACCTTTCTCTGTGCACAGCTTCCTGGAAGCTTTCTCCGTGTCCAGGTTTCCTCTTCTTGTAAAGACACCAGTCAATTGGTTAGGACTCATCCTTGCATTCACAGCTGCAGAGCGCCCCACCCCCCCCTTTATTTTTTCACATAAATTATCCAGAGTTAGTTTCTGTTACCTGCAAGAGAGAGAAAAAAAAAAAAAACCTCCTAGTAATAAAAACCACATTAATAAGATTTCTGGACAATTTACATCTCTGTATGGCTCTCCTCCTGCCTCTTTCAATAAATCTCATTCCCATGATGTCAACTGAGAATAGAAATATCTTTGCAGAACTAAAGAGCTTTCCAGGTTGAGGCACTAGAATGGATGGGGGAGATCTAACTATGTATGGATACTTCTTTCTGCAACCAAGAATAAACTAAACACTGAAAACTATAGTCAGTCCTCAGATGTGATTACAACCTTACTAATTTGTAAGGAAAACCTAATTTATTCTTATTTGCATGTGTATATGCACTTAATCTATTTGGAGCCTGCTGGTCCTTCATAAGCATGTTCTGGGTCAGTCCTCAAAATGTGGTCCCAGGAACAGCATCACACTAGAAACTGTTAAAAAAAAAAAAAGCAAATTCTCTGTCTCCACTCCCAGACCTACTGTACGCTCTAGAGGTTGGACCGACAACCTATGTTTTATAAGCCCTCCATGAGATTCTAATGCTCACTGAAGTTTAAGGACCTTTGTGCTAAGTAAAGGCTCAAGCTGGAATAGGATTCCACACCTCAGTCGTAGACCTGACTTTGTTCTTGGTGCCAGAATATAAGAAATACTGAAGGCATCCCTCTAGGGGCCCTACCCTCATTGGGCCAGAGCCTTACTTCTCCCCCTATCCCTAGTTATTCTTGTCTGCTGTCTCAAGAGAAAGGGGAATGGTCATTAAAGAAAGGCAGGAGATCTGAAAATGGAGCAGTGCAGTCTGTCATTTACACGAAGCTGACAACCCCATTTCTGACTGTTTGATTGTTTTATTTGCCCCAGAGGCGCTAATTCTCACACATTCAGCTCCTCTCTTTAAAAGGAACCCCAACTAATCATTTTCTTGAGCTTCCATGCACTAGTCTCTCAAGTATTCTTTTTAAATTGAGTGAAAATTAAACCTAATGCACACGGTTCCATAATAACATTTCTTTTAATGAGACCCATCTTCTAATGGAAAGAACTGCCCTACTAAATTAAAAGCAGGAAGATATATAAAAACACATAATCCAGTGCATGAAACCCAAAACCTAATTTACTCATTCCTTTCACTAGACAATGTGATGAAGCATAACAGGAACATGAAAAAATGAAGTTGTCTTCCTGCCTCCTCCTCCCATTTCCCCCTTTCCTACTTGGAAAAGGTCAGCTTGAGAAAAACTTGACCTTAACATTGACTTCCCAGTAAAGCAAACCAGTGAAAGCAAATATTTTTCATGTCCCACTAATCTTAAAATCTAATTGTAAATTTAAAAAATCTTCATTAAATGCAATCTTTTTTATTTCAAATGTCTTTAACTTAAAAAAAAATTGTTTTCAGCCAGACTGGGATGAATTCCAAGCAATTTCAAAATCACTATAAGAATAGTACTTTACTTATAGTTTAAAAAAAAACAAGTATTTCAATACATAACCTGCAATATTTTATGGGGTTATTAATTTGAATTATGGAATTCTAATTGCTTAGGAGATTGTCCATAAACCACTGCTTTCCTCCAGCAGAATGGAAAAGAACACAAAGTATTCCCACCAGGAAGCTTGGAAGCTTGTCAGAACCTACAAATGTTTCTCAAACTTCATGGTTTCTTCAGGGCTTTGGCTATTTTGCAAACGCCCTTATCAAAAGGTAACCATGACCTCAGAGGTGTGTGGGGTGTGTGTGTGTGTGTTTAGCTTTTTCTTTCTTTGGCATGGCTTATGCACATTGAAATGCTGACACTGTAAGAGGCCAGAACTATGTCAACTCCTGTAATAACTAGGTGTGTTTGTTTTATAATGATAATTAACTAACTGGAGGTTATTTGATGTGTTTGTGTGTGCGTGTTTATACTTACAGGCATGTGGAAGCATATATGGATACAAACACTTTGTATGTGTATGATTAAATAATCTTGTGGTAATTTTTCTTCTAGCCCTACAAAAATACAAATTGCCTCAAATTTATTTATTGGTATATAATATGTTGAGGTCACAAATCCTGTTTTGAGATAGATTTTCTGTGAAAGACATCCAGCTCAGTAATTTATTTTCTTCAACTTTTTTTCATTGTTTTGAAACAGTGTCTGTTTTCTTAAGATTTTGTGATTCAGATAAAAAGGTCTTCATTCTATTCATCTCATCATTCAGCTGATCTATGTGCAATTTGGACTATGTACAGGGAATAAGAAAATTAATTTTGAACTTGTTGCCATAAAACTGTACAAGGTCCAAAAACAAACCACACAGAATAAACATAAATTAGTGAGGTAACATTATAATAGATTCTACTATTATAATCTATACAATAGTTTAAAATATATAATATATATAAATAGCTTAAAAACTATATAATAGTTTTTAAATGCCTGTGCCAGCAGAGCAAACTTATCCATAGCTTTAAGAAAAAAAAAGAGAGAGAGAGAGGAACTTGAAACCATTTGATATAAAACTTCATTGGGAACACCCTTACTTTTGGCAGTTTGTATCCAGAATTTATTTCCTGTTAGAATCTTGCAGTAAGTAGCAAATACTAATTAACAAACCTGCACTGCACTCCCTGGGTGGTTAAAAAAGAAAACTGAGTAGCAATATTGTGGCTCATGGAGTTTTTAAGTATGAGCTCTTGGACCATAAAGTCCTTTGGATCAACAATATACTGGAAAGAAAGGTATCTTTATCCAGGCATCTGTGCAAGTCAGTGGCTCTGCTGGACTAACCACAATCTTCCAGACCTAAGACCAACCATTCAGCCACAATGTTTCTCAACTGGCTTTGTTTGGTTTTGGTGTTGAAGTAGTTTTCCTCCTATGAGTAGGTGACTCAGTGAGAATCCCAAAAGAAAACAGCTTCTAAAAGAGCTTTTGGTACTTAGAGGTTTTGGAAAGATGATGAGAAGAAGCATTTTCCTGGTGTAAATATTATTCCTCGGAGAAAATCAAGGCATTGACTCTGACAACAACAAAAAAAAGTGAAGAAAAATTCTGTATAGCAGCAACTGGGATAACTTCTGAGAAATTGCTTTCTAGTGACATTAAAATAGTAAATATTCAACCTGATTTATAGCTGTTTTTTCTTTTGCCTGAAAATGTCCAAGGTACGTGGCTTGAATACACATTCTTGTCTCAAATGTCCTACCACACACATTTCCACCTACTGTGAAGACAAACACATTTTGACTAATGTTATTGCTTATGAAAATTTTCCCTATGACTTGAAATCCTACCTCTGTGTTTTCTTTTCAACATTCACATTTATAAATGGGCAATTGTTAAACCACTTGCTGTTTCTCTTAGAGGTATCATAATAAGGGTGATCAAGTAGTAATCTAACCTTTTGGATACTATGAATTTTCCATTTTCTATTCAAGAATAGCACTTAGGAAAAAAGAATCTTGAAGAGTGGGAGAATTTTAAGAACGATTCTTAGATGCCAAGACCACTCATTAACATTTCGCCAATGAGGGTGTTTCAAGTTATCTGAAGTTGTATTTCATACAAAAAAAGCAACTTAGGTAAAACTTGTCTGCTCTTACATTTTAAGACCATTGGCAAATTCAAGTTCTTTAGCTGCACTTAGGGACTCACACAAACAGAATAAAAATACACCAGCCTGTTCTTCTAGCATTACATACGTATTATAGCCAGAGCACTTGCTTAGAAGTAAGACATTACTCTCGAAAATTATTTTTATATGTGGTACTTAGGACCATTTTATATAGAATGTTAAGTGTTTTATGAGTAAGTCCCACTCCAGATGTGGGAGATGAATCCCAGGGGAGGTGAGCAAATCTCTGTGTTTCTGACTCAGTCTCAAAGCCAGGGCTGAACTATTCTCCAGCACCTCAAAAGGCTCTGCAGCCTAAACATCAAGGCCAACTGCTCTAAGAGAAGGAAGCATTGAATGGACAGGCTGTGATGGGACAAGCTGGAGATCAGATTTTAATTGTGCTCTGCATTGATTGTATGACTCTAGAAATGTAGCTAAATTGTTCTATCACACAGATTTTGAGGAAAATGCTTGTGCTGGTTAGTATGCTATGTCTTCAGCTCCTAATTCACTTCTCTATATTCTGCTTGTATGGCTGGAGCTGGGGCTCTGCCAACTACATGTCTTCACTGCCAGCTGGCTTCCTATTAGATGATCCAGAAGAAGGGGCAGAGCAGAGGAAAAACCTTCCTTCTTACTTTTTGCTCGCAACTCTCAGACTCTTCTCTCAGCCCAAACTGTTGGCTCCAGTTTTTATCTCCTATTGGTACTTACAGAATGAGGCTCAGGGTCACACCAGTATCATCAAGGCAGCAAATCCTCAAAAGTCCAAGTCCCAACTCCTCAGCACCCATTATTTGAGCTTCTGTGTTCTGATAGTCTCATTAACTTCTTCCCTTTATTTCCCCAGCCTTAGGGATGGATGCTTCCTGGGTTCCTCCCATCTTCCCTTTCTTCTCATTCAGCTGAACAACACATATATATCGACTGCCTAGGTTCAATTCTGTCTGTTGAAATATCTAAAGTGCTTTCTATTTCCCTGACATGTCCCTCACAGATGCACTGTAAGAGACTGCTGTCTATTTTTTTTTTAACATGGATTAAGTGAGATATTGCATGGTAAATGCCTCCTTAAAAGCTTGAAATGGAGTATAAACTTTAGATACATGACTCTTTTCTCCATTACTAAAAGCTGTCTTCTTGGAAAAGCTCTCTCCCCATCTTCTCCCTCTCATACAATGTTTGTGCAAATTGTGATTTTCAGTATAAATATTTGAATTCAAAAAGAACACTGGATTTCTAAATCTCAAGAGATTTCTAACTCTCCATAAGATATGCAGTCATAGAGGGAATTTATGACCACAAGCTCCCTGATGCTTTGAGTGTGTGTAAAATTGCACAGTTCGTGTCGTCTTTGCTTACTGGAATAAAGAACACTGTTTCTTAATCACATGGTACAGTGATAATGCCATGATGTGATATCAAGAGATTGGGCAATTCTTCCCCTTGATAACCGATTTTCAATAATTATTGATAAACCCTTCTCATCTACTGAAACTTATCTGTCTCTAATATCAAAGTGAAGACTCTTTATTCTCTCATTCTTCTCTAAAATTATCTCATATTATTCAGAAGTTATCGTCATGCTAATTATTCATGCCATGCCCATTTTTATTTTATACTTTCACTCCTATTCTTTTCTCTTTTATGAAATACTTTCCCCTTTACCATTTTATTTAAATCTATCAAGACCGCTGAGAAAACATTCCCTTGGCCCACCAAGATATCTACCATGAATTCCTGTTATACCTATTGCAGTTTTTTGCACTCTAGCAATTAATTAGTCTCTGAGTAGAAATCTTATCAGCTCAGTTAATTTTTTTTAAAAAAGCAACTTTACGATATGGGCCATTTTTTTTTCTTTTTTTAATCATCGCTCATGACTGCCTAGAGGGTTTGAAATAAATATCTGTTGGCTGACTGGCCAACCTTTAATATTTTTTATGATGGACGTGTCACTTGAGACTTCAATTTTCTCTGAGAGTAAGGTTGAAATACGAAAATAAGTAGATAGTAGGCAGATATATAGATACAGATATATGATATGTTTCTGGGAATTAATATGATTATGATGAAAGTTTTAGAATTTTTCTTCATTATGAACTCAGCAGGAGATGAGACAATATGAGGCAATACTAGAGACAATATACCATTCTTTTCTTTCTGTGCTCTAGAAAAACAATCTCTCCTACTAGATTTATTAAAATATTTGCAATATAACCATGATCTTAATGAAAAGAACCGAATTTTTGACTGGAAGAACTGAAATGCTTGATCTTTTACTGCTTTTTTCATGAAATGGATAGGGTAGTACAAGTAGGCACAATTCCCCTTACTCTCTTTGCACAGACACTAAATTTATGAAATGAAGAGTCAATCTCTTTGCTTTCCAATTCTGTCATTATAATGATAGACTGAGTGGATGACATAAGTTATTGCTTCAGAACAGCTAGTGAATTCAAATATAGTTGCTCACTCTAAAATATGTGCAGGTAAGAGTGATTGTGCAGCAGGAACCACCTGAGACTGAAATGGACCAAATCTGAATGAAAAAAGACCCTCATCAGGTCATGATTAAGCCCTCAAGTTATCAATTATTTAGCATTATGATCTATCTTATGCCAATGACCCTTGAAGTAGATGAACAACTAGAAAGCACAAGAAGGGTAAAGAATTAAATGAAAACATAAAGTCTGCATTCAACATGACTTTGAAGATACTTAGAACACCTTGAATATGATAAATATTTTCAAATATGAAAACCAACTTCCTGGTTTTCTATCCCTGTAGTATACATGTATTGTCCCTTCAGTTCAGTTCAGTCGCTCAGTCGTGTCTGACACTTTGTGACCCATGAATCGCAGCACGTCAGGCCTCCGTGTCCATCACCAACTCCCGGAGTTCACTCAGACTCATGTCCATAGAGTCAGTGATGCCGTCCAGCCATCTCATCCTCTGTCGTCCCCTTCTCCTCCTGCCCCAAATCCCTCCCAGCTTCAGAGTCTTTTCCAGTGAGTCAACTCTTCGCATGAGGTGGCCAAAGTACTAGAGTTTCAGCTTTAGCATCATTTCTTCCAAAGAACACCCAGGGCTGATCTTCAGAATGGACTGGTTGGATCTCCTTGCAGTCCAAGGGACTCTCAAGAGTCTTCTCCAACACCACAGTTCAAAAGCATCAATTCTTCGGTGCTCAGCCTTCTTCACAGTCCAACTCTCACATCAATACATGACCACAGGAAAAACCATAGCATTGACTAGATGGACCTTTGCTGGCAAAGTAATGTCTCTGCTTTTCAAGATGCTATTCAGGTTGGTCATAACTTTTCTTCCAAGGAGTAAGTGTCTTTTATTTTATTTTATTTTTTTTACAGTTCAGGTCTTTATTTTCACACCCATCAGGCCGTGAATTCATAGGGGATGGGCTCCAACAGTTCGGGTTCCTTTCCATTGGTCCTCACAAAGTGTGCTTCTCTAGGTGGAGCAGGCTGGCGCTTCATCTGAACCCAAGTCCCTTTCTCTTTGGCTTCCTTCTTTTTCTGATCATTTTCCTTCACACGTTTCAGGAAGCTATCTCGGCTCTTAGAGTGCCTAATATGCTCAATACGCACATTAATTCTCTTGGCAAGAATCTTGCCCTTAACTTGTTTGTTTACAATGATGCCAACAGCATGCTGAGTAACATTGTAGACTCTCCCAGTTTTGCCATGGTAACATTTGTGGGGCATTCCTTTTTGAACAGTACCCATTCCCTTGATATCTACAATAGCACCCTTAATGTAGATTCGCATGTATGTGGCCAAAGGAACAACTCCATGTTTTCTGAAAGGCCTGGAGAACATGTAGCGGGTGCCCTGCCTCTTTCCCTTTGTGTTGGTCATCTTGGCGAATCACTGGAAGATGGCGGTTCCGGCCGAAAAGCAGTAAGTGTCTTTTAATTTCATGGCTGCAGTCACCATCTGCAATGATTTTGGAGCCCAGAAAAATAAAGTCTGGCACTGTTTCCACTGTTTCCCCATCTATTTCCCATGAAGTGATGGGACCAGATGCCATGATCTTCGTCTTCTGAATGTTGAGCTTTAAGTCAACTTTTTCACTCTCCTCTTTCATTTTCATCAAGAGGCTTTTTAGTTCCTCTTCACTTTCTGCCATAAGGGTGTTGTCATCTGCATATCTGAGGTTATTGATATTTCTCCCAGCAATCTTGATTCCAGCTTATGCTTCTTCCAGCCCAGCATTTCCCAAGATGTACTCTGCATAGAAGTTAAATAAGCAGGATGACAACATACAGCCTTGCCGTACTCCTTTTCCTATTTGGAACCAATCTGTTGTTACATGTCCAGTTCTAACTGTTGCTTCCTGACCTGCATATAGGTTTCTCAAGAGGCAAGTCAGGTGGTCTGGTGTTCCCATCTCTTTCAGAATTTTCCACAGTTTATTGTGATCCACACAGTCACAGGCTTTGGCATAGTCAATACAGCAGAAATAGATGTTTTTCTGTAACTCTCTTACTTTTTCGATGATCCTATGTGGGAAATTAAATTACAGAGTTATGATAGTGGAGACTTTTGAAAGCTAAGTATTTCTTATCAGTAGGAGAGGGTAAAAGGAGATTCAGACCATGAATGCTATCTATGTATTTGGAAGGCCATTTTTAAATTTTTATTTACTGTGTACTGGGAACTACTGTACTGTACTAAAAATCAAGTTTTCTATTAATTCTTTACATATATATATATGTAAAGCATATAACTGACACATACAAGCTGACCAATGAATCAGACAACAGGCCTTGCTGTAATTTTCATTCTCACAAAGTATCTTCAAAAATGTTTCTCTCTCAGACAAGTCCAGAGAGTGTTTGGTCCGGTTAGGAGAGAAGTCTCTGTGCTCTCCAGATAGTGGGTGGTGGGCCGGATGGTGGGTATTGTGCCCTGAATGTCTGGGGCATTTCTTGGGGCCGGCTGGGGCTGGCAGCAGGGTCAGTGTGTCAGTGGGGGTGAACTGGAGCCATCATGGGGTCCCCGGGGAAGGGCTCAGGCCCAGCCACAGTGTGGCATCCCAGGGGCCCAGGCTAAGCCACGTGGGTGGGCCTCATCCAGCCTGACCATCTATACTCCGAGAAGCACTTCCCAGCCAAAGCACTCCACCATATGCCTGGTGGGGCAGGTGGTGGCCGGGGGGCCCCAGGACTTGGGGGCCAGGCACTTCTATCTTGTCACGTGCTGACGTTTGGTGTCGAGTGCACGGGTGGCTCCTGGACCACGTGTCTGCCCATCGACATGGAGGGGCTGGATTTGTTTCTCAGGCAATCCTGTATTTTAATTTTAGATGTATTTCCTGAAGCATATTTTTCATAGAATGTAGCATGTAAATAGCTTTTTAAATAACTTCTTTTTTATAAGAGTAAAAGTATCTTTAGGAATTTCTTTCTATAGAGTCCTTCATTAACATTTATACGAGTTTTTTGCCGAGTATGATGAACAGTTGAGTTTCCGATGCTTTTCCTTCTTTCTTTGTATTATTATGGTTATTATTATTATTTTTTCTTTTAGGAACTAAGGTATTGCCTGAAAAACAAGTGATGTCTGTGCAGCCTTATATCTGTCTTTACAGAAGCATACGTACACACAAGATCTATTTCAGACACATTTGGAGAGGAATCTTCAACTTGAATACCAGCTCTTTCTTTCCTTCTTGTTGACAAAGGGGGTGGGGGTACAGTTACTTTACTAGCACCTTGTGAAGTGTTTCTGTGTTTTGTGATGCTGTAATTTATTAATGTTTGTAGCTTTTTATATTTGTACATTTCTTATGAGCTTTGTTTATATGCCCATCCCTGGGTGTTCTATCCATGAGGAGAGGCAGCTTTGTGTGGGCCTTGCCATACTTGCTCATCCTGTTTGTGGGGGGAGACACAGCCCCGGGGCCCAGAGGCTGGAAGGGGCAAGCCTCACGGGGCCCTGACTATTCTGACCCAGCGTTTGGAAGGTTTCCTTTCCTGTCCTTGTTGAACATTTATATAATCTAACCTGGCCATCAAGCTGTTCTCTCTCTTCCTCTCTTTTATTTTTTTTAATTTTATTATTATTATTTTGGCAACATGTACATTTCTAACAAAGTTTATTGTGGCTATTAAAGTGTTTTATTTCCCAATTCAAAAAAAAAATGTTTCTGAAATCAACACAATTTAAAGGGCACATGCAGAATGAATATATACCAGGCTGATTATATTTATACACACACACATATACACACAAAATGTGGTTTATTGTCCAAGAAATTTCATTGACCACCTTTGATTTATTTAAAAGTTGGAAATGTCAGTTTGCAAAACTGTGTGTGCAGATTAAGTTTAAGTGTTAGTCACCCAGTTGTGCCCGATTCTTTGTGACCCCATGGACTGCAGCCCACCAGGCTCTTCTGTCCATGAATTTCCCAGGCAAGAATACTGGAATGGGTTGCCATTTCCTTCTCCAGAGGATCTTCCCGACCCAGGTATCGAACCCAGGATTCTTGCACTGCAGGCGGATTCTTTACCGACTGAGCTACAAGGGAAGCCTGTGTGCAGATTAGGTCATGACTATTAATATTAAGAGTATAAAGTCCCATTTGTAAGAAACAATTCATGTGTAAGAAACTTGAAATTTCAAAATATTTTCATGCTCTTAAAAATTCATGCTTTTTAGATATCCCATACTCTTGGATTAAAACAATTATATTGTTAAAAATGGCCGTACTACTCAAAGTAATCTATAGACTTAATGAGATCCCTATCAAATTACCCCTGATATTTCTCACAGAACCAGAATAAATAACCCTAAAATTTATATGGAACTGTGTGAAGTTGCTCAGTTGTGTCCAACTCTTTGCGACCCCATGGACTACAACCTACCAGGGTTCTCTGTCCATGGGATTATATAGGTAAAAATACTGGAGTGGGTTGCCATTTCCTTCTCCAGGAGATCTTCCAACCCAGGGATTGAGCCCATATTACAGGCAAATGCTTTACCATCTGAGCCACCAGGGAAGCCAGCAATGGAACCATGAAAGGCCCAGAATTGCCAAAGCAATCATGAGGGAAAATAACAAAACAGGGAGCATAACTCTGAGACTTCAGACAATACTACAAAGCAATAGTAATCAAAACATCATGGTATGGCACAAAAAGAGCCATAAGGATCAATGGAACAAAATAGGGACCAGAAATAAGTTCAGACACCTATGGACTTATATACCCTATACAGAATAGAGAGACCAGAAATAAGTGCAGACACCTATGGGCTTAATCTTCAACAAAGGAGGCAAGAATATACAAAGGAGGAAAGACAGTCTCTTCAGCAAGAAGTTTGGGAAAGTTGGACAGCTGCGTGTAAATCAATGAAGTTAGAATGCACACTCACACCACACACAAAAATACACTCAAAATGCCTTAAAGACTCAAAAACAAGACAAGACATAATTTTAAAAATTGTAGAAGAGAACAAAGGTAAAACATTCTCTGCCATAAAATATACCAATGTTTTCTTAGGTCAGTCACCCAAAGCAATAAAAATAAAAGCAAAAATAAACAAATGGGACCTAATCAAATTTACAAGCTTTTGCACAGCAAAAACAAAAAGACAACCTGAAGACTGGGAGAAAGTATTTGCAAATGATGCAACCAACAAGGACTTAAAAAAAAAAAAAGAAAACAAGGGCTTAATTTATAAAAAAAATACAAACAGTATTTACAATTCAATAACAACAACAACAACAAAATTAAATTGAATAAACAACCCAATAGGAAAATGGGCAGAAACCCTAAATAGAAATTTCTCCAAAGAACAAACACATTTGGCCAATAGGCTCATCATCACTAATTATTAGAGAAATGCAAATCAAAACTACAATGAGATACCACTTCACACCAGTAGAATGGCCATTGTTAAAAATTCTGAAAGAGTTGTTCAGTTCAGTTCAGGTCAGTTGCTCAGTCGTGTTTGACTCTGTGACCACATGGTCTGCAGCATGCCAGGCCTCCCCGTCCATCACCAACTCCGGGAGTTTACCCAAACTCAAATCCATTGAGTCGATGATGCCATCCAGCCAACTCATCCTCTGTTGTGCCCTTCTCCTCCCGCCTTCAATCTTTCCCAGCATCAGGGTCTTTTCAAATGAGTCAGCTCTTCGCATCAAGTGGCCAAAGTATTGGAGTTTCACCTTCAACATCAGTCCTTCAAATGAACACTCAGGGCTGATCTCCTTTAGGATGGACTGGTTGGATCTCCTTGCAGTCCATTGCACTCTTAGGAGTCTTTTCCAACACCACAGTTCAAAAGCTGCAATTCTTCTGTGTTCAACTTTTTTTATAGTTCAACTCTCACATCCATATATGACTACTGGAAAAACCATAGCCTTGACAAGAGAGACCTTTGCTGGCAAAGTAATGTATCTGCTTTTTTTTTTTTTTTAGTTTTTTATTTTTTAAATTTTAAAATCTTTAATTCTTACATGCATTCCCAAACATGAACCCCCCCTCCCACCTCCCTCCCCATAACATCTCTCTGGGTCATCCCCATGCACCAGCCCCAAGCATGCTGTATCCTGCGTCAGACATAGACTGGCGATTCAATTCTTACATGATAGTACACATGTTAGAATGCCATTCTCCCAAATCATCCCACCCTCTCCCTCTCCCTCTGAGTCCAAAAGTCCGCTATACACATCTGTGTCTTTTTTCCTGTCTTGCATACAGGGTCGTCATTGCCATCTTCCTAAATTCCATATACATGTGTTAGTATACTGTATTGGTGTTTTTCTTTCTGGCTTACTTCACTCTGTATAATCGGCTCCAGTTTCATCTGTCTCATCAGAACTGATTCAAATGAATTCTTTTTAACGGCTGAGTAATACTCCATTGTGTATATGTACCACTGCTTTCTTATCCATTCATCTGCTGATGGACATCTAGGTTGTTTCCATGTCCTGGCTATTATAAACAGTGCTGCGATGAACATTGGGGTACATGTGTTTCTTTCAAGTGTGGTTTCCTCGGTGTGTATGCCCAGCAGTGGGATTGCTGGGTCATAAGGCAGCTCTATTTGCAATTTTTTAAGGAATGTCCACACTGTTCTCCATAGTGGCTGTACTAGTTTGCATTCCCACCAACAGTGTAGGAGGGTTCCCTTTTCTCCACACCCTCTCCAGCATTTATTGCTTGCAGATTTTTGGATCGCAGCCATTCTGACTGGTGTGAAGTGGTACCTCACTGTGGTTTTGATTTGCATTTCTCTAATAATGAGTGATGTTGAGCATCTTTTCATGTGTTTGTTAGCCATCCGTATGTCTTCTTTGGAGAAATGTCTATTTAGTTCTTTGGCCCATTTTTTGATTGGGTCGTTTATTTTTCTGGAATTGAGCTGCAGAAGTTGCTTGTATATTTTTGAGATTAGTTGTTTGTCAGTTGCTTCATTTGCTATTATTTTCTCCCATTCAGAAGGCTGTCTTTTCACCTTGCTTATATTTTCCTTTGTTGTGCAGAAGCTTTTAATTTTAATTAGATCCCATTTGTTTATTTTTGCTTTTATTTCCAGAATTCTGGGAGGTGGATCATAGAGGATCCTGCTGTGATTTATGTCGGAGAGTGTTTTGCCTATGTTCTCCTCTAGGAGTTTTATAGTTTCTGATCTTACATTTAGATCTTTAATCCATTTTGAGTTTATTTTTGTGTGCGGTGTTAGAAAGTGATCTAGTTTCATTCTTTTACAAGTGGTTGACCAGTTTTCCCAGCACCACTTGTTAAAGAGATTGTCTTTACTCCATTGTATATTCTTGCCTCCTTTGTCAAAGATAAGGTGTTGGAAGAATCAATATAGTGAAAATGAGTATACTACCCAAAGCAATTTACAAATTCAGTGCAATCCCTATCAAGCTACCAGCCACATTTTTCACAGAACTAGAACAAATAATTTCAAGATTTGTATGGAAATACAAAAAACCTCGAATAGCCAAAGCAATCTTGAGAAAGAAGAATGGAACTGGAGGAATCAACTTGCCTGACTTCAGGCTCTACTACAAAGCCACAGTCATCAAGACAGTATGGTACTGGCACAAAGACAGACATATAGATCAATGGAACAAAATAGAAAGCCCAGAGATAAATCCACACACATATGTATCTGCTTTTTAAATGCTGTCTAGTTTGGTCATAACATTCCTTCCAAGGAGAAAGTGTCTTTTCATTTCATGGTTGCAATCACCATCTGCAGTGATTTTGAACCCCCAAAAAACAAGATCTGTCACTGTTTCCACTGTTTCCCCATCTATTTGCCATGAAGTGATGGGACCAGAGGCCATTATCTTCGTTTTCTGAATGTTGAGCTTCAAGCCAACTTTTTCACTCTCTTCTTTCATTTTCTTCAAGAGGCTTTTTAGTTCCTCTTCACTTTCTGCCATAAGGGTGTTGTCTTCTGCATATCTGAGGTTATTGATACTTCTCGGAGCAATCTTGCTTCCAGCTTGTGCTTCATCCAGCCCAGCGTTTCTCATGATGTACTCTGCATATAAGTTAAATAAGCAGGGTGGCAATATATAGCCTTGGCATACTCCTTTTCCTATTTGGAACCAGCCTGTTGTTCCATGTCTGGTTCTAACTGTTGCTTCCTGACCTGCATACAGATTTCTTAAGAGGCCAGTGAGGTCAAGAGGCCAGTCAGGTGGTCTGGTATTCCCATCTCCTTCAGAATTTTCCAGTTTATTGTGATCTACACATCAAAGGCTTTGGCATAGTCAATAAAGCAGAAATAGATGTTTTTCTGGAACTCTCTCACCAGCAGATGTTTGCAATTTGATCTCTGGTTCCTCTGCCTTTTCTAAAACCAGCCTGAACATCTGAAAGTTCATGGTTCACGTATTGCTGAAGCCTGTCTTGGAGAATTTTGAACATTACTTTACTAGCATGTGAGATGAGTGCAGTTGTGCAGTACTTTGAGCATTCTTTGGCATTGCCTTTCTTTTGGATTGGAATGAAAACTGACCTTTTCCAGTCCTGTGGCCACTGCTGAGTTTTCCAAATTTGCTGGCATATTGAGTGCCACACTTTCACAGCATCATCTTTCAGGATTTGAAATAGCTCAACTGGAATTCCATCACCTCCGCTAGCTTTGTTCGTAGTGATGCTTCCTAAGGCCCACTTGACTTTGCATTCCAGGATGTCTGGCTCTAGGTGAGTGATCGCACCATCATGATTATCTGGGTTGTGAGGATCTTTTTTGTGTAGTTTTTCTGTGCATTCTTGCCACTTCTTCTTAGTGTCTTCTGCTTCTATTAGGTCCATACCATTTCTGTCCTTTATTGTGCCCATCTTTGCATGAAAATTTCCCTTGGTATCTCTAATTTTCCTTAAGAGATCTCTAGTCTTTCCCATTCTATTGTTTTCCTCTATTTCTTTGCACTGATCACTGAGGAAGGCTTTCTTATTTCTCCTTGCTCTTCTTTGGAACTCTGCATTCAAATGGGGATATCTTTCTTTTCTTTTCACTTTTTTCTTTTGACAGGTATTTGTAAGTCTTCCTCAGACACCCATTTTGCTTTTTTGCATTTTTTTTCCTTGGAGATGGTCTTGATCCCTTTCTCCTGTATAATGTCAGGAACCTCTGTCCATAGTTCATCAGGCACTCTGTCTATCAGATCTAGTCTTTTAAATTATTTCTCACTTCCACTGTATAATCATAAGGAAGTTGATATAAGTCATACCTGAATGGTCTAGTGGTTTTCCCCACTTTCTTCAACTTAAGTCTGAATTTGGCAATAAGGAGTTCTTCAGTCCTGTCCAACTCTTTGTGACCCCATGGACTATAACTCCCCAGGCTCTTCTGTCCATGGAATTCTCCAGGAGAGAATACTGGAGTGGGTTGCCATTTCCTTCTCTAGATCTTCCTGATCCAGGGATTGAACCCAGGTCTCCTGCATTGCATGCAGATTCTTTACCATCTGAGCCACCAGGGAAGCCCCCTGTAGAAGGAATGGAGAAAAGGGAGCCCTCCTACACTGTTGATGGGAATGTACACTGGTGCAGACACTGTAGAAAGCAGTAAAATAGTTAAAATAAAAATAGTAGTAAAAATAAAATTGTCATATGATCCAGCAATCCCACTCCTGGGCATTTACCCAGACAAAACTGTAATTTGAAAAGATACATGTGCCCCTACGTCCATAGCAGCACTATTTAAAATAGCCAAATCATGGAAACAACCTAAATGTCTATCAACAGATGAATGGATAAAGAAAATGTGGTAAATATATACAATGCAATATTTACTTAGCCATCAAAATTGAAATAATGCCATTTGCAGCAACTTGGAAAAAACCAGAGATCATCACACTAAGCAAAATAAGCCAGAAAGAGAATGACAAATACCATATAACAACACTTATATGTGGAATCTGAAGTATGACACAAATGAACTTCCTTACAAGACCAAAAAGACACCCAGATAATAGAGAACAAACTGATGGCCAAGGGAGGGGCAAGCTCCCAAAGACTAAGAATTAATTGGAATTAGTAGGTGCAAACTAGTATATATAGGATGGATAAACAATGTCCTACTATATAGCACATGGAACTATATTCAATACCCTGTACATAAGCCATAATGGAAAAAATATGAAAAAGAATATATTGGATAATCGAGTCACTTTGCTGTACAGAAGAGAAATTAACACAACAGAGTAAATCAACTATTAAATATTTTTTTAAATCATAACTTTCTAAATTTAAGTTGGCTTCAAAACTTGGCTTGCATGAATATCTTAATTCTTTTAATTTTTTTTTAAGTTAAAGCTAATAATTTTTAGAGTTCTTCCTTTTTTCCTCTTGGAACAAACTGATGGTTCTGTAATTCACTTTTAACTACAGATGATTTTACCTGCTCCTAGCAGGTAAACCAATAGTAATAATTCTAATATACTCTGGTTCATGTGCATTGCTCCTATAACAAATCCCTATTATCTTATAATTCTGAAAGTCAGAGGTGAAAAAGTCCCTTATGAGATTGATGTCCACAAGGCTGCATTTTTTTCTGGACTCTGTAGAGAATAATCCATATCCTTGCCTTTTCCAGATTTTAGAAACTGCCCACATTCCTTGGCACATGGCCTCTTTCTACATCTTTAAATGAGCAAAAGAAAATTGAGCCCTTCTTAAACCACATCAATTCAAGCTTTCCTCCACAGTCATCCTTCCCTCTGATTCTGTTCTGATTCCTTCCATTTTTAAGGACCCTTGTGAGTGTACTGACTCTACCTGGATAATCTAGGATAATCTCCCCATCTCAATGTCCTTAACATAACTGAATCTGCAAAATCCCTTTTCCATGCATCTAAGCATAATCAAAAGTTCCAGGGATTATAATCTGGGATCCACTCATCGGAGACATTCTCGGGAGACATTCATCAAATTCAGCATCTGATGGGTGCACATCATATAGACAGGACATTTCATTAGATTAAACATTTCATTATATTCTTAACATCATTAAAGCACCTTTAAAACCAGCAATAAAGTTAACAAGATAAGGAAGTTTCAGAAATTTCCAATTTTTTATATGAAGTAGTCTTTCAGTTCAGTCACTTAGTTGTGTCCTACTCTTTGTGACCCCGTGAATCACAGCACGCCAGGCCTCCCTGTCCATTACCAACTCCCAGAGTCTACCCAAACTCATGTACATTGAGTCAGTGATGCCATCCAACCATCTCATCCTCTCTCGTCCCCTTCTCCTCCTGCCCTCAATCTTTCCCAGCATCAGGGTCTTTTCCAATGAGTCAGCTCATCACATCAGATGGCCAAAGTATTGGAGTTTCAGCACCAGCATCAGTCCCTCTAATGAACACTCAGGACTGATCTCCTTTAGGATAGACTGGTTGGATCTCCTCACAGTCCAAGAGACTCTCAAGAGTCTTCTCCAACACCACAGTTCAAAAGCATCAATTCTTCTGTGCTCAGCTTTCTTTATAGTCCAACTCTCACATCCATACATGACTACTGGAAAAACGATAGCCTTGACTAGACGGACGTTTGTTGACAAAGTAATGTTTCTGCTTTTTAATATGCTAAGTTGGTTATAACTTTCCTTCCAAGGAGTATGTATATAACCATTTAACTCACTGCTACCAAACTACTTTATATTTCTGCTGATATAAAGTGAAAGACAAAATTTAAAAATTATCTAGGGTATGTATCATTTTCAAACTGTATTTTTATTATTTTCATTCATAAGATGCCTCTTCTAGACCCTATACAAATAGAAATAAGCAGTATTTATTAAATGGTTGAATCACACATTAATCACATATTAATAAGCATAAAGACTCCTGGAGTAAGCAGACTTTCAATAACTTTTGAAGATTAAAAATAAATGTATCTGTATAAATTATTTAATATAATAAAATTTTATAATAATATAATCAGATTTTAGGATTCCTCCCAGAAAACAAAAATTAAAGCTCCTTCTACTTAATGAGATGACACCGTAATGTAATAATTAACAGGAAATATGAGTCAGTCATCAAGAACATGTACTCAATATAGCTAACACCCACTACCACTAAGTCTCATCCCATCCAGTGATGTGAGCATCTCAGCACAGCACACAACACACACATCCTTCTCCAATATCCAAGTCAGTGCTGAGGGAAGCAAAGGAGAAACAAGACCCCTGCTAACAGTGGACTCAAGGGACTCGGTTTCTGTTCAAAATCAAAAGAGGACACTACACTGGCAGAAATGCTTCAGCAAAGGAAAAACACACAGAGACTGTTTTTGTTTGTTGTTTTGTTTTTGTTTTTTTTTTTTTTTTAGAATTATGTTTTATTTGAAGGAATTTCTGAGGACTTAAACCCAGAAGACAGCCTCTCAGCTCTGAGGGACTGCTTGTAAGAGGTATGGGAGGATCCAGGGTAAATAGGAATTTTGCAACAAATTTTGCAACAAAAACCAGGGCCCTAGACTATTTGCCTTAAATATTGCCCCTGGCAGTTAGGTAAAATCAGTTCAGTTCAGTTCAGTTCAGTTCAGTTCAGTCACTCAGTCATGACCGACTCTTTGCAACCCCATGTATCGCAGCACGCCAGGCCTCCCTGTCCATCACCAGCTCCCAGAGTTCACTCAGACTCACGTCCATCAAGTTAGTGATGCCATCCAGCCATCTCATCCTCTGTTGTCCCCTTCTCCTCCTGCCCCCAATCCCTCCCAGCCAAATGGTTACTGACAAATACATTTTCTGATGCCTGGGAGATATTTAATAGATAGGATGTAGCTTAGCCTTTTTTTTTTCTTTTTTTCAAAATCTACTCTCAGAGGCAAAATATGTGTCCCTAGAAAACTTGATTCTCTGCTCAGCCACCAGTATAACCCAGAATCAATTAAGTTCTATAATAGAGCAACAAGGAGCTTTTGACCAAGTACTCTGTGGTACCCATGCTCAGCAATAACCAATGGATAGACACTGCACCAGGAGTACAGAGAGAGCAAGATGGTTTACAGACACTGGACATCTTCTTTTACAGAAATATAAATCAAATATTTTAAATATGCAAGGCCTCCTTGCTTCCAAGCATTTCTATTAACAGATTCAACATGAAAAGTTATTGTATCATCTCAAAGAGATTTTCTACAATTAGTTAAATTTACCTTGAATATCAGAGCGCTTCCTATGCCTAATTTAAATCGGCAACTCATAGTTAATTTTTAAAATATTATCAGCTAACTAATATAACCTATCAAAATTAATAACATGGTGACATTAAAAAAACAACAACAATGAAAGCCTAGGTGTGGTAGGCATAATCATGGCCCATTAAAGAAGTACACAAGCTCAGTCCTGGCCCTGAGACTATGATGGTTTCATGGCAGAAGAAATTTTCCAGATGTCATTGAGATGGGAAGACTATCCAGGTGGACTCTGGTGTAATTCCAAAGATCCTTATAAGTGAAACAACACAAGCAGAAGAGAGCAAGAGGAGAAGAAAATATGACAACCAAAGCCAAGGTCAGAATGATGAGATTGCTGACTTTGAAGTTAGAAAGAGACTTGAGCCAAGGAAGGCTCTGGAAGCCAGAAAAGGCAAGGAACTAAACACTTCCCTAGAGTCTTCAGAAAGCCCTGTAGAGATTTTGGGTTTAACCACACAAGACTATTTCAGATGTCTGAACTTTAGAACTGTAAGATAATACAGTGGTTGTTTTGAGACACCAAGAGTGTAGTAATTTGTTCCAGCAACAATAGAACTAATACAATGGGCAAACTATCCTTTTAGTAAATTATGCTTTAACACAGCTCTGAGATTTCCCCACTGATAATATGCCGCAAGGTCTGCCTTTCTGTTGCTCAGTGTTAAGTACTGCCTCATCTTTTCTAGTAGGACATCAGTTTGGCTGCTCATTGGAATCATGGGTGTGATCCATTTGGAAATCTTTAGGATCAGGTATTGCACTGGATCTCAGTACTCTTCATTCAGCTTAGCAATCTGTCTGCTAAATTTCATTGGAAATGTAGCAAACTCAATGAGTTCCATTGCAAAAACAAGCAGTGCGCATGCATGGTAAGTCACTTCAGTCATGTCTGACTCTTTGTGACCCCACATACTGTAGCCTGCCAGGCTCCTCTGCCCATGGGATTCTCTAGGCAAGAATACTGGAGTGGGTTGCCATTCCCTTCTCCAGGGGATCTACCTGACCCAAGAATCGAACCCATGTCTCTTAAACGTCTCCTGCATTGGCAGGCAGTTTCTTTACCACTAGCAAGTGGGTAGCCATTCCCTTCTATGGGATCTTTCTGACCCAGAGATCCAATCTGGATCTCCCACACTGCAGGTAGATTCTTTACTTTCTGAGCCACCAGGGAAGCCCAAAAGATAGCAGTCGATGATATAAACTCTCACACAATTGCAACTGTATTATTCTCACCAGATATAGCCTGATGGATACGATAGTGTTACATGAAACACAGTAATTACTGAAATTGTACTTGTCAGAGCAAAATAAATATCTACCTTTGATGATAGACAATATATGATTTGAAGCAAAAACTTTAATGTGTTTTATGTTAATTATTTACAAAGATTCATAAACACTGTGCTCTAAATGAGCATATAAATATATACATGTAGTTGCATGGAGACATATATGCAGTGAAAGAGGTCTATAGATTATAATGATTTGGGAGGATGCTTCTGTACAACTAATACCCCTTAAAATTTCATCTTCCATATGTGGTTCATTTTGGAGAGCTATCACTTCCACTGAAATTACTTCTCTTTTGTCTATCCCTCCTGCAATACTATAAAATGCTCAAAGACAAAGATCAAATTTTATTTGTCTTATTTCTCATGGCACTATATATCATAATGGCTATTAGATGGTCAATAAACTGTTGGATGAAGTTAGAGAACTTCCATAATATAAATGCCTAGGCAGTAAATCAAGAAGATGCTAAGGACAGAGAATTATTTAGTCTGCTAGTGGGTTTAGAAAAGGTCTCAATCCCATAGCTCACTTGTCAACCACCAAGAGCATCAAGAGAGACAGGTTCTCCACAGTTTCAGATCTATTTTTTGCCTTTTGTTCCCAGTTAAGGCAGTTTTTCTCTTGCTTATTTAAATTGATTTCTCCTAAATAAAAATGACTCAAGGAGTAACTATTATGTGTGATTCTATAGGCTCATACATAATATTAATATACATAATCTTTCTGTGTATGCAGATATATATATATAGTATGTGTGTATATATGTATGTGTGTGTGTGTGTGTGTGTGTGTATGTGCAATTATATACATCCTGAGAATCCCTAATGTCTTCACTGCATCACACTCTGCAGTTTAGTTTCCAGCATCCAACCATTTGACTGGTTTCTCACAATGTTCCTCTCAAAGTTTATATTTATTAGCTTCTCATACTTCTTGCAGAGAAGGTGATGGCACCCCACTCCAGTACTCTTGCCTGGAAAACCCCATGGATGGAGGAGCCTGGTAGGCTGCAGTCCATGGGGTTGCGAAGTCAGACACAACTGAGTGCCTTCCCTTTCACTTTCCACTTTCATGCATTGGAGAAGGAAATGGCAACCCACTCCAGTGTTCTTGCCTGGAGAATCCCAAGGACAGTGGAGCCTGGTGGGCTGCCATCTATGGGGTTGCACAGAGTAGGACATGACTGAAGCGTCTTAACAGAAGCAGCAGCAGCATACTTCTTGACCTATATATCTATTTCTTTTAGTAGTCAAGATGTTTCTAATCTGTTTTAAGGATTCTTTCATTACCATCTTTCTAAATTCCATATATATGTCTTAGTATACTATATTGGTGTTTTTCTTTCTGGCTTACTTCACTACATATAATAGGCTCCAGTTTCATCCATCTCATTAGAACGGATTCAAATGTATTCTTTTTAACGGCTGAGTAATACTCCATTGTGTATATGTACCACTGCTTTCTTATCCATTCATCTGCTGATGGACATCTAGGTTACTTTCATGTCCTAGCTATTATAAACTGTGCTGCGATGAACATTGGGGTACACGTGTCTCTTTCAATTCTGATCTCCTCAGTGTGTATGCCCAGCAGTGGGATTGCTGGGTCATATGGCAGTTCAATTTCCAGTTTTTTAAGGAATCGCCACACTGTTTTCCATAGTGGCTGTACTAGTTTGCATTCCCACCAACAGTGTAAGAGGGTTCCTTTTTCTCCACACCCTCTCCAGCATTTATTGCTTGTAGACTTTGTATGCAAGACAGCAAAAGAGACACAGATGTATAGAACAGACTTTTGGACTCTGTGGGAGAGGGAGAGGGTGGGATGATTTGAGAGAATGGCATTGAAACATGTATACTATCATGTAAGAAACGAATTGCCAGTCTAGGTTCGATACAGGATACAGGATGCTTGGGGCTGGTATATTGGGATGACCCAGAGAGATGATATGGGGAGAGAGGTGGGAGGGATGTTCAGGATTGGGAACTCATGTACACCTGTGGCAGATTCATATCAATGTATGGCAAAATCAATACAGTATTATAAAGTAAAATAAAAATAAATAAATAATGAAAAAAAAAATTCTGTCAAGTCATCATAGCCTCTAACAAAAATGTAAGATCACAGTGCCCATTTTATTCTGCAAGTAAAATTCCATAATGCATTCTCAGGATGTGGCATCAATAATTCCTCTCTCTTTCTAGAATCCTTCCAGAGTCAAAATTCATTACTTGTGTAGGTTTAGGTTAAACATCTCACAGCCAACAAAGCACTATTCACATCACAGTCATCAGAGATTGGCATTTTATTTATTGCCACAGTTGGTGAATGGTAACTAAGTGTCTTAAAGAATGGACAACTGATCCCACGATGCACAAAGGTGGCATACTGGCTAGTGGGTGCTGCTTATAATCTGATTATCAATGACTCAGAAAGGGCAAACTTCAGCCTTCAAGCCTGATGTAAAAATTGAAACCAAAGTTGCTTTTGTGAGGTAAAAACTTAGCTGAACAAGATATATGCATCAATTGTTTTCAGTCATTGTACAATAGACAGAAGAAACAGGGAACCTTGAGAGAAAGGAAACAAGATTAGCCTATGAGGACCCATTTTCTGCTTGGTTGCATTTTTTTGAATCATGGGCACAGGAAGAGGGAGTCCAAGCAAATCCTCAAAGTCTTACTGAGTTGAGGATATAGAAACCGTGGAGGAGCATACTGAGATTGCACAGTAAAGTTCCAGACAAAGAAGTACAAAGAGAAAAAGCTTCAGAAACATGCTTGGGGTACCCTTGCACTTTTGCTGAGAACTAATCAGTGTATGTATAGAGTTCAAGTTCATGAGGCTGAACAAAGGATAGTCAGTAACTTGTAAGCTGAACAATCCCAGAATTCAGAGAAAGTAGAAAGACATTTGAGCAGGCCACTGAGGGTCCCTGGTGATAGCCCACAGGGTCATGCATTAGTAGCAGAGCTAAACTCTATCTGGAATGAAGCCTACTCTAGGCCAATCATAACAAAGCTTAACAAGAGGCCTTAAAGAGATCAAGCAGATCTGCAAGTAGCTTAAACTGCCTGCCAGATGAAAGGACAGCACTCTTTCAAGGAAAACACCAGTGCCGACATGACTCCAGCATAAAAGTACTAAGCACGCCAAGAAGCAAGACAACACAAGCCACAATCAGGAGTAAATCAGACGACTGGAACAAAATCACGAACGGGAAGGATTTTCTCTAGGAACTAGAAAAAAAAGGATGTTATTGGAGCTGTTATACCAATATTTAACTATTTTGATATTGAACATAATAAATTAGTAAGTGATAAAAAGCAAAGTGCAAAAGACTCTCCTTAGGATACAATAAGAAAAAATAGGATTTAAGAACTACATATGCATGCTTTTCTGTGCAAAAGATCTTAATATACAGGAAAAGTAATTTTGAAACCTTGGAGACAGTTCACCCTCAGAGCACAACTGGAAATGAAACATGACAGAAGAGGAAGAGTGACTCTTTGTTGAGTATATTTGGAGCTATGACTCTTAGAATGGTGATAGTGTGTCCCATAGTCTCAAAATAAATGATTAAAACCTGTCAGAATATGGCACATGCAAAATAAAATTCAAAATGTAACAAACTTAACTCTATTAAAAATAGAGTCACATTGATTAGATTGGGGCAGAAAAGAACCAACCAAAGAAGTCTTAAAACACACAAACACACACATACATTGACTATATCTGTAAGGCTAAAGACAAAAAAGAACTGTGTAAACAATATTACACTCCAGTTTGGAAGTGTGTTTTTCACAAGGTTATGAGTTTCTAGATATGAAATTACTGTGTGTGTGTGCTAGGATTGAGCAAAAAGTAAATGTATGGTGGATAATGAAAGCCTGGGTGTCTACTGTCAGAAAATAGTTATTGATACAAATGAGGGAAACGGGAAAGGCTAGAATGAATGGTGTAGGGTTAGACTAGGGGGAAAAGCATGTGGTATGTTTTTAGTACTCAGACAGATAGATAAATGTAGAAACATAGATGTGTATGAATGTATGAGTTGATATACATATATATTTTCTACCTCCTCCAGCAAAAGGGCCTAAAAGCAATACCACTGAAGTAGCAATGAGAATTTGTTCTCTAATTAAAGGAATCAAGCTCCTTGGAGAAACATTCCGCATCGCGGATCGGGCAAGGAAAATGTAAGATGAGTCGGGATATTTTGATGCCAGAAAGTAAGAAAGTGCTCTCAAAACAATGATGGGGATATTTGAAGAAGACACAGAACTCAACCTGAAGGAGATCTCATAGCCAAATCTGGGAAAATTTGAGCTGTAAAATAATAAGGATAGTGTTAGATTTATAACCTAGAAAAGAAGATAAGATATCCATGAGTCCATACTAATATAAATAATTGAATACATCAACAAAAAGGGGAAAAATCACAAGGGCCAGCTCTTTCTTACAGTAAAATCTTAATCACTGAATATAGAAGGAGTTAAAGAAAATAGAAAATCATCAATTTTCAGTAATAATCATTACAAGGCAGAACTTTTGAGAAATGTTAAAATTAGTGACGTAGGTATATTGAGAAACTATTTGCATAGTGTTCAAGTATCTCCCCACAATATGCGTCATTATAAAATGGTAACTTTACAGTGGAGATGCCACCTTAACCAAGTGATTAAATTTAATGTTACTAGTCACAAAATACATCAAAAACATCTAGTTTCTTATATGATGCACTGAGTAGGACATTCTGTAGTGTTTTATTTTACCAAAAAATATTTAATTTTAATATAATTATGAGAAAACACCAGAAGAATTAAAGATGAGAGATATTCTACCAAAATAAATGACCTGCCCAGTTTTGGTGCTTTTTAAAAAAATTTTTTTTATTTTTTTAAATGTCTGAGTAAGACTAACAAACTGTCAGAAGACATGGTGACATGACAACTAAATGGAATGAGAGAACCTGGATTATATCATGGACCAGAAAAAGGACATTAGTGGGATATATAGAAGAATACTCTATAATTTGGCAGTATGCAAAATATTGCAGAATAACCCGTGAGTCAAAGGGAAAAGAAAATCACAAGGGAAACTGGAAAATAGTTTTAAAAATGAAAATATAGTAAAAATTGTGGGGTGCAGCTAAAATATTTCTTATAGGAAAATGTATAGATTTAATGTTCTTATATTGAAAATATAGAATCTATTATCTTAAGGTTCTACCTTAAGAAGCTAAAACATGAAGCATATACTAACCCCAAATTAAGTAGAAGGGAGAACATTTTAAAAGATTAGAGCGTCCCTGGTGGCTCAAACCATAGAGAAAATTAACAGAACTATAAATTGATAATTTGAAGAAAAAAAATGAATCTGAAAAATGTCTGGCTAGATTTATCAAGAAGAAAATAGAAAACTCACAGATTTTAGCTATCAGGAATGAAACAGAAAGAAAATAACTACAGAATCTACAGACATTAATCTGATAATAAGGGATGTTATCAAATCTTTAGGCAAGTACACTTGGCAAACTAGATGACGTGCCAAATTCTTTGTAAAACCCTAGTTTTTAACTACTAAGAATATTTGAATTTTACTTTAAAAGTTCTCTACAAATAAAATTCTTGACTACATAATTTCTCTGATGAATTCTCTCCAACTTTAAGGAAGAAGAGCAATAATCCCAAACAAAATGTTTTGGAAAATAGAAGTGAAAGAAACACTTCCTAACTGATTTTATAAGACTGGTATTACTCTGTTAAACCAAGACAAAGATATTTATAAGCAAACAAACTGCAGACTAATATCCTTTATAAACATAGATCAAAACTCCCTTAAAACATAATAACAAATTGAACTTGACAATATGTAAAATGAGCAACTGGAGTTTCTAATAGAATTGCAAGGTTGAATAATAGCTCATAAAAATCAGTTTTGTTCACCTTATTCATTATTTGAACAGAAAAATTATATGATCAGTTCAACAGATGTATGAAAAAATTAAAACCCTTAAATACCCAATGTGTTAAAATTATATAACTAAAAATAGAAAGTAAGTTCCTCAGCCTGATAAAGAGCATGTGTAAAAACCCTATGCCAAGCCTTTAGTGTTGAAAGAATTAATGATTTCCCCCTGAAATTGGGGATAAGGCAAGGATGTTCTTATCACTTATTTGACTAAAGGCCTTGAGCAGTAAGACTAGACAAAAAAATAGAAAATGTATTGACTATACAGGAAAGAGTGGTAAAACTATATCTACTACAATATAAAGGAATAAACTAGAGATATATCCAACAGTATGAATGAATTTCGAAAACATTCTAATTACAAAAAGCTAAACACAAAACAGTCCAGTCTATTTATACGAAAGTTCCTAAGAGAAAAATCTAATTCAGAGTAACAGAATGGTGTTGGAGATAGGAAAGATAACTGGGACGGAGTATGAGGGAAAGTTTTGGAGTGAAGGAAATAACACCTTGTTTGTGCCAGTAGCTATCTGGATGATCACATCTGTCAAAATTCACCAAGCTATACGCGTAAAACAGTAATATTTATTTTATGTAAATTACATTTCAATAGAGTTGATTTTTTTAAAGTGTTTCCCAGGGTGACCAAAGTAGGGAGAAAAAGAAGAAAAGTGTTTTGATATAGCTACTAGCAGCTTGCTTTTTGCAGCAACTCTGCTTTCCAGCAGGCTGTGGTCTTTAAAGGATACTGTCTGCCCTGAGTGTGCTACCATCACTTCAGCACCAATAGCTTCTGCCTCCTAAGAGGCAGAAGTAGGTAGAGTATACTGGAGAGGGTGGAGGTATACAGGGATCCAAATGTACATTCTCTTTCCAAAGGATGTTTATTAAGCCAACAAAAACAAACAAGAAAGCTGCTGCTACTGCTAAGTCACCTCAGTCGTGTCCGACTGTGCGACCCCAGCAGGCTCCCCCGTCCCTGGGATTCTCCAGGCAAGAACGCTGGAGTGGGTTGCCATTTCCTTCTCCAACGCATGAAAGTGAAAAGTGAAAGGGAAGTCAACAAGAAAGCTAAGTAAGTCCAAAGCATCTTCTCATACAATTTTGTAATTAATTAAGTGAAATTTTCAACCAGTGAAATTTGGCTTATATAGTTCTTCCCCTAATAGGATTAACTTTTGAATTGTGAGCTAAACCTCATATCACTTGTTTTCTCTTTTCTCTCCTTCCTCCTGTCTTTCTTTCTTTCCTTCCCTTTCTTCCTTTCTCATTTTCTTCCTTCTTTCCTTCCTTTCTCTCCTTCTCTTTCTTCCTTATTCTTTTTCTTCGTGGTTTTGTTTCCCATACATTAGGAAAAACATAACTGGGCTGTAAAGTTTTAAGAAGGGGTTCCTGGCAGGTTCATTCTTGTCCCCATGTGATACCTGTAATTGGCACTGTTTTCTCATTGGCACTTTCTTACTTGAGTAATTAACATTTGAAGGAAAAGCCTCATCTGTCTTTGTTGTGGATTATGTTCCAAGATATCTTACTGGAAACATAGCTGGACTGCTATAGTGTATATAACATTAAGAATCTAAAAATATTCATTTCCCAATTTTGCCCCAGTAGCAACTGTGCACCCTGATTAAATTATGACTCTTATTTGAAGTATTAATGTGCATAACTAAGAAACAGGATTCCTAGTGATTGTCATTTTGATCTCAAAGAGCTACTGAATATGAGAGAGGTGATCAAGGGAAGCTTTGTGAAATGCTCAAAATTTTACAATGAAACCAGGTTCATCATCATGCCATTTAGAATCTTAATATTTCAACTGTTTTTAATACTGTTTAATATAAAAATTAACCTATTTAGACTCTATGGAATATGATTAACTAGTTTGTTTAAGAAGAAATTATAAGTTATCTGTGAAGTGTTAAGTTACACTGTATGTATATCCCTCAAATTCATACATTAAAGCCCTAAATACCATGATGATGATATCTGAACGTATGGACACAGGCAGGAAATTAGGTTAGGATGAGATGATGGGGGATGGGGTAAGACCCTTCATGATGGAATTAGTGTCCTTATAAGAAGAGCTCTCTCTTTCCTCCATGTGAAAACACAGTGAGAAAGTAGCCATCTGCAAGCCAGAGAGACTTCTCACCAGAAACCTACCCTTCCAGTATCCTCATCTCAGACTTCCAGCCTCCAGAACTGTGAGAAATATATTTCTGTTGTTTAATCCACGCAGTCTAAGGTATTTTAACAGTTTGAGTGGATGAATATAAGCGGTGAATATAGAGACCATCATTTCCTTTTGGCCTTAAATATAACATATAAAAATAAAATATATTTTAATATAATTACATGAATATGTGTATAATCACATAATACATATCTTTTGACAAAATCATGCTTATATTATAAATAATTTTGCCTCTGATTTTAACAACCAACACAATATAGATGTTTTCTCGTCTTAATAAATATTCCCTGATATTCTCTTTCACTGTTTGTATGACTTGCCATCATAAAGATGGTCAGGTTCTTTTAAGCCATACTTTTGGCTATCTAGATTATATCTGACTTTCCATTACTATATGGTATTATGTTATGAATCAACTTAGTAGTTAAGTTTTTGTCTAAACATGTGATTGTTTCCTCACACTAGAATGTAAGAGTTGATTCACTTTTAAAATTATCACAGCACATATCAAATACATATCGAAAATATTATACATATTTATACTTTAAACAACTGTTTAATAAACATGACTATCTCACTGGAGTTTTACAATGTCTAGTTCCCTGCAGCTGAATGTCAAAAGAGAGAGTGCATAAATATCCCATTGGCCCTGAGCACCATCCACACTTACTTTTCTGGTCTCATTCCACCCTCAACAGTACCAAATACTATTACTCAATTTTCATTGCTAAGAGGATGAGTGAAAAGTGTGTGCTGTTCTTTTTGTACTATTATTACAAATGAAGGCGTAGATAAGAGTGAAAAGTCATTCCTATGTTTATGTTTGTATTTCTTCCTCTATAATTTTTTATAGATTTTAATCAATTTTCACTTCTTAAGAGCTTTTAATTGCCACTTAAAAGGTTAAAAGTCCTTTGTAGAGAAATGATTAATGTTACTAATAAAACTAGGAAAACATTCACAAATTTCTAGGAGATGAATAATAAATATTATTAATCTACAGGGTTTTGTGAATAATTTTTCCCAATTTGTCACTTTAACTTTTAGCTTTTTCTTGTACACAAGTTACAACGAGGTGTTTTTGTAAGGTGGAGCTCAGCTTACCTGTGGCTATGGCTTCTTTTCTGCCCAGAAGAGAGAGCAGAAACAATACCTAAATTCTAGGATACCGCTGTCATTTTTGTTTCTTCGACATCTTTCCACCATCACACTGTGAACAAGTTAAGTAAACACTGAGGCTCCAAACTCACTTAAAACTATATAGAGCATTTTAAACAATTAAACAAGGAGATTTGTTAAGGAGGGTAAATGATCAGAAAGTAAGTGTTTGCCAGAGGAGACAAATGGGAAAGGAAGCACAAAAAAGAACAACTAAATTACTGTCAACATTTTGGGGGCACAATTAAATCTGAAAATTAGCAAGACAGCTAGAACTTAACATATTTTGGAAGTTTATCCAACTACTACTGATCAACTACAGTCTGTGGTATGACATAGTCTCTTCTCTGGTGTCTTCAATGTCTGTTGTTTCATATTTGAGTGACAAAAGCTTGGAAATTATAGTGCTACTACTGGTGTTTGTTAATGAGCCTTTAAACTGGCCATGACTGTGATAGCCTGTTTATGTAGGCTTGGCTGCCGTGGCTCTTTTATGGAAATAGAAAACACTAATAATTTACTTCAATCTTCCAAAATGTTTGGATTTAATCCAAATAAAATGACAGAAATAATGCCAGATTTGGGACCAGCAACAGGAAAGCTCTACACATATCACCAACCAAAGTGGACCTACAAAGATGCCTCTGGGTTCATTCACAACAAACATCTAGATGTATTGCAATACTATCAATTTAAGAAAATAATACTTGGGAACTGAAACCATAATAGTTAATAGCCAATAAAGATAATTGTTGCTTTCAAATGATTTATATTCATTGTCTTAATATCAAATATTTGTGGTTAGTGATGAAAGTTTAAAAATAAGTATCTAGTATTAATCTATTTTATAAGCTTGATACATGGTAAAAGAACTGCAGAGTTAACTATGAACTAGCCATTAAAACAATTCACTTTGTTTTACTTACAAAGTGGAGAATCCTGGAAATATATATGTGTGTACACATACACATCTTTCTTTCCTTTATAAGACAGAAATTTATCTGTTATCTATTTTGGAATATCTCATTTTTGCTTGAGTTTATGGAATAAGCTAAATCACCCCTTTTCCCTGAAAGTAAAGCAAAGGTACTATTCATTATGCTTTCTGATGCAATGCTATGAGGAAAAACAGGAAAAAAATGTAAATTATCCATATTTGAACAATTACTATACACAGAAAATTATAAAATTAGAAGTAAATTACACAACTACTTCTTACTCCATTATAAAAAATATATATGTGTAAGTTTCAAAGTATTTCAGGGTTTTTAAAATCTATTATTTCAGTTCAGTTCAGCTGCTTAGTCATGTCTGACTGTTTGTGACTCCATGAACTACAGAACGCCTGGCCTCCCTGTCCATCTCCAACTCCCAGAGTCCACCCAAACCCATGTCCATTGAGTCGGTGATGTCATCCAACCATCTCATCCACTGTCGTCCCCTTCTCCTCCTGCCCTCAATCTTTCCCAGCACCAGGGTCTTTTCAAATGAGTCAACTCTTCACATCAGTTGGCCAAAGTATTGGAGTTTCAGCTTCAAATAGGTCCTAACAATGAATACCCAGGACTGATCTCCTTTAGAATGGACTGGTTGGATCTCCTTGCAGTCCAAGGGACTCTCAAGAATCTTCTCCAACACCCCAGTTAAAAAGCATCAAATATTCGGCGCTCAGCTTTCTTTATAGTCCAACTCTCACATCCATACGTGACCACTGGAAAAACCATAGCCTTGACGAGACACACTTTGTGGACAAAGTAATGTCTCTGCTTTTTAATATGCTGTCTAGGTTGGTCATAACTTTTCTATCAAGGAGTAAGCGTCTTTTAATTTCATGGCTACAATCACCATCTGCAGTGATTTTGGAGCCAAGAAAAATAAAGTCAGCCACTGTATTCACTGTTTCCCCATCTATCTGCCATGAAGTGACAGGATCAGATGCCATGATCTTTTCTGAGTGTTGAGCTTTAAGCTAACTTTTTCACTCTTCTCTTTCACTTTCATCAAGAGGGTCTTTAGTTCTTCTTTACTTTCTGCCATAAGGGTAGTGTCATGTGCATATCTGAGGTTATTAATATTTCTCCCAGCAATCTTGATTCCAGCATGCGCTTCCTCCAGCCCAGTGTTTCTCATGATATACTCTGCATATAAGTTAAATAAGCAGGGTGACAATATACAGCCTTGATGTACTCCTTTTCCTATTTGGAACCAATCTGTTGTTCGATGTCAAGGTCTAACTGTTGCTTCCTGACCCGCATAAAGGTTTCTCAAGAGGCAGGTCATGTGGTCTGGTATTCCCATCTCTTTCAGAATTTTCCACAGTTTGTTGTGATCCACACAATAAGAGGCTTTGGCATAATCAATAACAGAAATAGATGTTTTTCTGGAACTCACTTCCTTTTTTGATGATGCAGTAGATGTTGGCAATTTGATCTCTTGTTCCTCTGCCTTTTCTAAAACCAGCTTGAACATCTGGAAGTTCATGGTTCATGTATTGCTGAAGTCTGGCATGGAGAATTTTGAGCATTACTTTACTAGCGTGTGAGATGAGGGCAATTGTATGTTAATTTGAGCATTCTTTGGCATTGCCTTTCTTTGGGATTGGAATGAAAACTGACCTTTTCCAGTCCTGAGGACACTACTGAGTCTTCCAAATTTGCTGGCATATTGAGTGCAGCATTTTAACAGCATCATCTTCCAGGATTTGAAAGAGCCCGAGTGGAATTCCATCACTTCCACTAGCTTTGTTCATAGTGACGCTTCCTAAGTCCTAGTTGACTTCAAATTCCAGGATGTCTGGCTCTATGTGAGTGATCACACCATTGTGATTATACGGTCGTCAAGATCATTTTTGTATAGTTCTTCTGTGTATTCTTGCCACCTCTTCTTAATATCTTCTGCTTCAGTTAGGTCCATACCATTTCTGTCCTTTATTGAGCCCATCTTTGCATGAAATTTCCCCTTGGTATCTGTAATTTTCTTGAAGAGATCTCTAGTCTTTCCCATTCTATTGTTTTCCTCTATTTCTTTGCACTGATCACTGATTGAGGGTTTCTTATCTCTCCTTGCTATTCTTTGGAACTCTGCATTCAAGTGGGGATATCTTTCCTTTTCTCCTCTGCCTTTTGCTTCCCTTCTTTTCGCAACTATTTGTAAGGCCTCTTCAGGCAGCCATTTTGCTTTTTTGCATTTCTTTTTCTTGGGGATGGTCTTGAATCCTGTCTCTTGTACAGTGTCACAAACCTCTGTCCATAGTTCATCAGGCATTCTGTCTGTTAGATATAGTCCCTTAAATCTATTTCTCACTTCCACTTTATAGTCATAAGGGATTAGATTTAGGTCATACCTGAATGGTCTAGTGGTTTTCTCCACTTTCTTCAATTTCAGTCTGAATTTGGCAATAAGGAGTTCACAATTGGGGCCACAGTCAGCTCCCAGTCTTCTTTTTGCTGACTGTATAGAGCTTCTCCATCTTTGGCTGCAAAGAATATAATCGATCTGATTTCGGTGTTGACCATCTGGTGATGTCCATGTGTAGAATCTTCTCTTGTGTTGTTGGAAGGTGTTTGTTATGACCAGTGCATTCTCTTGGCAGAACTCTATTAGCCTTTGCCCTGGTTCATTCTGTACTCCAAGGCCAAATTTGCCTGTTACTCCAGGTGTTTCTTGACTTCCTACTTCTGCATTCCAGTCCCCAATAATTAAAGGACATCTTTTGGGGGTGTTAATTCTAGAAGGTCTTGTAGGTCTTCATAGAACTTTTCAACCTCAGCTTCTTCAGTGTTAGTAGTGAGGACATAGACTTGGATTACCATGATATTGAATGGTTTGCCTTGGAAACAAACAGAGATCATTCTGTCGTTTTTGAGATTTCATCCAAGTACTGCTTTTCAGACTCTTTAGTTGACTGTGATGGCTACTCCATTTCTTCTCAGGGATTCTTGCCCACAGTAGTAGATATAATGGTCATCTGAGTTAAATTCACCCATTCCAGTCCATTTTAGTTCACTGATTCCTAAAGTCTCGATATTCACTCTTGCCATCTCCTGTTTGACCAATTCCAATTTGCCTTGATTCATTCCAGGTTCCAATATTGCTCTTTATAGCATTGAACCTTCCTTCTATCACCAGTCCCATCCACAGTTGGGTGTTGTTTTCTCTTTGGCTGCATCCCTTCATTCTTTCTGGAGTTATATCTCCACTGATCACCAGTAGCATATTGGGTACCTAGCGACCTGGGGAGTTTATCTTTCAATGTCCTATCTTTTTGCCTTTTCATTTACTATATACAAAACAGGGCTTCCCTGGTGGCTCAGTGGTAAAGAATCCACCTGCCAGTGCAGGAGATGGATATTTGATCCCTGGGTCAGGAAGATTCCCTGGAGAAGGAAATGGCAACCCACTCCAGTATTCTCGTCTGGGAAATCCCATGTATAGAGGAGCCTGGTGGGCTACAGTCCATGGGGTCGCAAAGGGTCAACACAACTGAGTGATTAAACAACAACAACAATATGCAAAACAACTGAGGAGAAGTATCATTAAATCAACACTTCCCCCTCCCTATTGTGTAACTATGTCAAACACACAAAGTCACCCAAAACTTTAATGCATAGTAACTATTTAAAAATGGATACACATTGTCTTTAATAATTTTAGTTCAGTGATGAGAACTATTTTTTTTTTATGATTGATACATTGGTCTATATTGTTAGAATGGAGATAGGCAAATTTGCATCATGAACCCACAGACCTTCTTGGATTGAAAAGTGAAAGGGTTAGTCACACAGTCATGTCCCACTCTTTGCGTTCCCATGGACTGTAGCCTGCCAGGCTCCTGTGTCCATAGAATTCTCCACGCAAGAATACTGGAGTGGATTGTGATGTAACCAAATCCAGTTTGGCCTGGATTCTTTGTCATGTACTCAAAGATTCATGCTCAAATTTCAGCATCATGGAAAAAATAATAAAGCCAGTGAAAGAAAATTTACTAAAGGTAGAAGGAAACCATATATTTCCAATACAGTTGGAAAGATATCCAATGTATCAATTGGATACTGATATCCAAAAAGATATCCAATGTATCATTTGATATCCAATGTATCAATGATGCAGTGCATCACAGGATACAACAAAGATGCGACAGTGATCTTATACTTTATGTTGAGGTCCCTTAATGGACCGGAACCTGATGATCTGGAGTCTACGATAAGAAAGTAAAGGAGGGAAAGAGGCTGATATTCCTTGGTTTACACAGAAAGCCAATAAAGCCCCTGGCATGGGCCTTGCTCTGTTCACGGAGGCCTCAGGCACCCTCTCAGTGAGGTGAAGGTGCAGAGCGCCTTCTCAAGAGGGTCTTAGAAACCCAGGCAGGAAAGTGAACTCAGAGGGCCTCTGTGCTCCAAAGAAATAGCCTGAGAGAGAGAGAGAAAGAAAGAGAAAGAAAGACATGGGGACAAGAGCTCTGATGGAGCAAAGGTGTTTTAATCAACATGGTGTGGGCATATATACTGTAGTTATTTTCAGCAAAGATAAAGATTAAAATTCCAGATTTATGAAACATAGGTGATCCATATTAAAGAGAGAGAGAGAGAGTTGTAAATAATCACTTTTACCATATGGTTGACAAGAAGGAAGAGGGTACTTATCACCATAGAGAAAAACTAATGAAGGAAATGCCTGGATCCCTTAGCACCCGGGAGAGGCTTGCCTCTCTTCTCAATTCATGAATATTCAGGAATTGATAAGGAATGGAGGATTCCTGACAGATCCAAAACAGCACACAGGAAGCCTCCTGTTAAATGTTTCCTGACACTTTAGATATAGGAAACTGAAACTTACTCCCGTTATAATTCCTCAGAGTAGAATCCCAACCTGGAGAAAAGCTTTGTGAGAAATCTCAAAGAGGTGTATCACTGTAGACAGAATTAAGGACAAGTTTAATAACTTACTCTTATTTGTGTTGTAAATGGGTTTTGATACAGGGAAGATGGGAGGACAAATAACTCTCCTGTCCAAGGGTTCACTGCACTTTTGCATAAGGCAGCATTCTGTAATTAAAAAAAAATAATAAGAAGAAATTTCAGACTCTGATTCAGCTAAGACTTGAAATGGACATTCTTCCATATTTGATTCAGAGTAGCCTTCTTTCTTAAGCTCTTTGTTTTTTTTTTTTTTTTCATTTATAAATCTATAGAAAATAAATGAAATAAAAACATTTACTACCTAACTAACATGGTCCGTTTGGTTGAGTGGGGTTATCATCTCACGTATTTCTATTTCCCTAGGCATTGTGTCCTTACCTTGAGTTATACCTTTGTCACTCATTTCTAGCATATCAAGCATGAGATCTGCAAACCGACATTTCTAGAGAAATATAAGCGATTTACCAGAATTCAGTCAGTTGCCAAACTCTGCATGCCTGGTTTGTGTAGTACTGATGAATTTACACTCTCTTTGGCTTATATAAAACTGAGAATGAGGATGAAAGATACTGTATATATTAATAACCAAACATTAAAACAAAATAGACTTATTGAAGATCAAGACTGACTCCTCCCCTCAGGCTATGATAGCAGATGCAGTTTCTATATAGAGAATATAGTTTTAAAATCTTATCTCAAATCCAAGTCTATCTCTTGAGAAAGAGCAGTAATGCTCTCAGTAATAGCATTTTTTTAACATCCAATATCTTGTCTCATCAATTATTTTAGTAAAGTTTGCTCTGCAACTGTATTCTCTTCACTCCCAAAATATCACTGGCAGACTATAATACAGTTCCTGAACCTTGATTCAAAGCTGGGCAGAAATCTCATGAAAACTATTTTTTTCCCCTATAATGTGTAACATGTGGGTTTCTTGGCTTACAAAGAGGCTTTAAGAAGGCATGATTCTTTAATAATATACCATAGAGAAAATGTTCCTTAAAGTATGCTTTAAGATAAAAATAATCTAATTATGTAATTATGGATAGAGAAAGAGCTCTATGTGGTTAGCCTGGATCCAACTATGATAATATGATTTTCATGAAATTGGCACAGTTTACAATTGAGACCACAAATATTAGATTGCTCATCATTGGTGGGCTTTCTGTAAGATTTTAATCATGAACAGGCAATGACTGCATCAAATACCACTTAAGTTTGAAATCAAACAGACTGTTTCCTATATTAAGTACAATTTAAGGAGACATCACCTTTGATTTATATGTAAATATCTGGCAAAAAATCCTTAAGCTACTTGTTGGCCCATTTTTCATCTTTGGTAGATGGGAACATAGTTTGCCAATATAAGAAGCTACTGAATCTCATTGACTTAGGGAGCTGATCCAAATCCAGAAGATACTTTAGTTTTTGATATTGTTTACACTTAGCAAAGCACAATTCCCAGTTTCTACCCACGCATCCCCCCCCGAAAAAAATGGACTTAGAACCCTCTCTATAACAAAGAAACATAAACTACTCAAAATATTTAGGGAGCCAAAAAAGAGGGGAAAAAAGCCTTAGAATTTCTTTTTGGTGCATGAAGTATACATAACTTTTAAACTTAAGGATTTAGCTTTCCTAAATATATGCCTGGATTTAAAGATCACAGGGGGAAATGTGGTGAGGGTTTATTTCAACTATGTTATTTATAAAATAATTCATGAAGACATGATTTCAAAACAGAGCTGTGTCATCATTTTCTAATTCATGTAAAACAAATGGCAACATTTTGAACATGTGTCTGTCTTTCTTAACATTATGCATTTTTCCCATCCCCGTAAAACCTCACTACATGTATAACAGTGTCTTTAACTAATGAACTTGCAGTCATCCAAACAAATTGAGACAACTACAAACTATAAACCAAAAACTAACTGAATGGTTCATTTAAAGATTTTAAAATTTAAAAAATAAAAAACTAAAATTAAAAAAAATAAAAAAAAATAAAATAAATGGACATTATTTCAAAGTTAAGGTTAGAAAAATATAAATTGGGGCTATTTTCCCTAGGGTTACACTATTCTAACCTGTATTTGTAAGGAATGAGAAATGAATGAAGAAATTCTTTCTTGCTCAAAGATTTACAATAAGGCAGTAACTAAGGAAGAATCAGCCATTTGTGGCCACTTTGAAGTGTCTCAAACTTTTAGTGAAAATGTTTATCTCATTGGAATGTTTATCCTGTTGGAATAAAAATGTGTGTATCTGGACACAACTGTGGATATAGAACAACTGTAGATTTACTTTTTGAAACAAAACGTTTTTAGTGAAGAAATACATATGTGAATAAATAGATGGTGGTCAAAAAATATGTGGCCTACAGTTTTAAAAAATTGGGAAAAATTACTGTTCTTGTTTCATATTTGAGAATGGCAACCACAGATAAAGGCAATTTGCAGCCTTTATCCCCCTAGTTCTGTAAAATATTTGGTTTGTCAATTTTATGACGCTTCAAACAGAAGCCTCCAATGTATAACATTTTATAAAATAAAATTTCCAAAACTGATCTCAATTTTATTTGTCTAGCAAACTATGACTCTTTTATAAGTTGTAATTACAACACTTTTGAGGCCAGTTAAGTTTAAAAGAAAGAATTCTGACCTATATGACCTGAATTTGAAATTTTTTCCTAAATTAATTTCCATGGAAAATATATCACACATTGGAATATAAATTGATGATAGATTTTTATAGTTAATATCTATTCTTTTCAAAAATACTTCCTAGAATAGAACCAGTCAATGATTTTCATTTTTACCTTTTAGTGCTAGATAATAACCCTTTTTAAAAAAATTTTTGGGAACATCTTACTATTTATTTATATATGGCTGTGCTGGGTCTTCACTGCTTTTCTCTCATTGTGGTGTGCAGGGTTCTTATTGTGGTAGCTTCTCTTGTTGTAGAACATGGGCTCTGGACACTCAGGCTTCAGTAGGTGCAGCATCTGGGCTCTAGAGCACAAGCTCAATAGTTGTGGCTCATGGACTTAACTGAGCTGTGGCATGTGGGATCTTCCCAGACTAGACATTGAACCTGTGTTTCCTGTATTGGCATGTGGATTCTTTACCACTGAGCCACCAGGGAAGTACAACCCTCCATTCTTATCTTTTGATTTTGTCCAAGTCCCTTCAAATAATTACACTTCAGTGAAATTTCGCTTTCCTTTAAATATTGTTCTATACAATTTATTTCCAGAGAGATACATAGCTGTTTTTCCATGGATTAGAAAGAATGACTGTAACATTTTTCCCAGTTTTTTTTTTCCACTTGATTTGTAAGATTTGTTTTGTGACTCAATATACTAAAGTAGTTGTGACATTGGCCTATTAAAATCTAAATACTGTACACTCAAGCAATATTTAAAATGAGTAATTTCATCAATTCCTAGCTTTTAGAGGAAAACAAAGTAAAGAATTAGCATTTCAATTTTATATCAAACTGCCAAGGAAAGCCACCAGGCCTTCTCAAAACCAACTGCTCTCCTCCATTATTAAAGTAAGATAGCTGACCTGTTAGTTCAGTTCCATTTTCAGTTTCAGCAATGTCTTAATTGGGAAATTGCAAAACAATGTTGTCATGCAAGACTTGCAGGAGTACATCTGTTTCTAATGTATGGTGCATAATTTCATGACGAGATACTTCAGTGGTCTACCCACTGCAAATCTCAGTTGTTAAATATGTCTGGAGCAAGACATCTTTAAATAGTAGGCACTTTTTTGGTACATTAATTTTCTCACACTCAGAAGCAGAAAATGTAATTCTAACTGTCACTTTGTATAAAGCTCTGTTTACTTTAAAATGCTATTTACAGCCTAAATGTCTTGTTCACACTGATTAACTATAGTGGAATTTAAAACTTTTATAAAACCTATTTATTATGGTTAATGTTTTTAGAATTTTTTTCTTCCCTTTAGACTGTAGTTTAAGAAACCTATCTAATTGGCAATAAAACACAGACTCTCAAGGCAAATCTTGAAAACGATAAACCTACCAATTTCCAGAAGACACTGAAATCTAAAATGCAAGCCACAAATTGGTGTAGAGCTAGAAGTGTAAACAGAGAAGGTAAACACTTCTCCAAGAGATTAGGAATGGAGAGCCAAAGCCAAAATAACCATCCCCAGACCACAATGGCCCAGTGGTTACCAACAGTATCTTCAATGATTCAGCGTGGCTAACCACATGCTTGCTAAGTGGCTTGGTATCCAACAAATCTCTTACAGTGTATAAGATCTAATTATATGTGGTTAAATGTGGGTATCCTGTTTAGAACTTGTCTGACCAGTATCCCAAAGAGATAACAAATGTATGGTAAGGGAAAATATCCCGCTAAAGAATTACAAGTAGAAGAACTTTTATTAAAATTGTTTCAGCATTATTATCAGCCTCCATTTTCAGTTATAGATAGTACCTTGAAACAATCAACTCCACTATTCATTTAGACTATCAAATAACTCCTGTATCCAGATTTAATCCTAACCTATTTAAGATTGAAAAAATATTTCCCAGTGAGGTTTTTTTTTTTTTTTTTTTTTTACAGTAGTTGACTATGGGATAAATAAGACTCTCTAGCAAAATGTACAGAGAAAGCAATGGCAACCCACTCCAGTACTCTTGCTTGGAAAATCCATGGAGGGAGAAGCCTGGTAGGGTGCAGTCCATGGGGTTGCTAAGAGTCGGACATGACTGAGCGACTTCACTTTCACTTTTCACTTTCCTGCATTGGAGAAGGGAATAGCAACCCACTCCAGTGTTCTTGCCTGGAGAATCCCAGGGACGGGTGAGCCTGGTGGGCTGCCGTCTATGGGGTCACACAGAGTCGGACATGACTGAAGCGACTTAGCAGCAGCAGCAGCAAAATCTAATGTAAAGACTTTGAAGAGAACTTTAAAATTAAATTAATGATTATGTCACTTGTAATTGTGACATAATCTTACAAGAAAAGTATTTGAACTTCTAACCCTTTAGTCATTGAAAACTATTGCAATCAGAGGTTTCTCAAGAGGAATTGAGAGATGACAGATGAAAAGACTTTAGAGATTCATTTTGTCCTTGTTTCTCTAATTCAGGCTCTAACACTCCTATTTTTAAGGGCACCATACGGCTCTCCTACATAGACTGTTGCTTGTCAAATACTTAAGACATATAATTTTTCTGTAATCATGTCTTCCCCAGTAATTTGACATTTTTCTGATCTCCTTTCTCTGACTTCCAGCCACTAGGTACACAGAAAATACACACAAATCTTTAATGAATGACTAAATTCTTACCTTAGAAACTAATTTTTCTGGGAAAATATATAATAATTTTTTTCAATGAAATGTAGATTTATTTTTTAAATCGTTTTCTTATTTGGGTGACTATTAAAGACATACATTTGGATACTGTCAGCATGTAGGTGATAATTAAGCCAGTATTTGGATGAGATCTTCAAGGAAGTGAATGTAAGTAAAGAATCAGAACATCAAATATTGAACTCAGGACCACAGCAATGAGAATCAAAGAGATAAGGAGAAGCCAGCAAAGGAGACTGGAAAAAGAATGATGAATGTGATGGCAGGAAAAAGCAAACTGTGTGGTGACTTATAAGCTAAGTGAGGCCATCTATTCATGGAAGATGGTGTGATCAACACTGTCAAGTGATACAATGATCAAAGAGCATGAGAACCCCAAACCAGCCACTCATCTAGCTGTATGAAGGTTATGTGTAAGCTCAATAATATCATTTTTTTGGTGGAGTAGTGGAGACTGGCAAAATATTAATAGAAATTGGAGAAGCCCATATAGTCATCTCTTTTTAAGAGTCTTAGCATAAAGGGGAGCAAAGAAATGTGATGGCAGCTGGCAGGGGACGTATAGTTAAGAGAAGTTCTTGTTTATGCACAGTAGTCTGCTATCTGTTACTCTCAAACTCCTAGTTGACTCCTCTATCCCTTTCCCCTTTGATAAACTCAAAACAAGCCATAAATCTGTTTTCTATGTCTGTGAATCTGTTTATGTTTCATACATGGATTCATTTGTATTATCTTTTTAGATTCCACATAAAAGTGCTATCATATAATATTTGTCTTTGTCTGACTTACTTTGCTTAGTAGGGGATACTATATTCCATATCTTGTAATAACCTATAATGCAAAATATTCTGAAGTATATATAGAATTGAATCACTTTGCTAAACCTAAAATGAGCACAATATTGTAAATTAACTATTCAATTTAAAAAAGATAAAAAAGAGAAGTTCTTGTTTAAGATGAGAGAAATAATAGCCCAAGAATAATCAAGAAGATAGGGAAGATAATAAGAAAGAAAGGAGAGAACTGATAGGAAAATGTCTCTGAGTAGACATAAGGTGTTTGATTATCTAGGCTACATGTTGAGAAACTGTATTTAGAAACATGGAAGGAAGAGTAGGTGGGGAATATGGGGACAGATGCCAATGAAAATCTGTTCTGATTGCTCTAAATGCTATGATCTGAGAGTGAGCATGGGAAAGGAAGAAAGAGGATAAGGTATAAAAATTTTTGGAAGAAAGTAGAATTAATGAACTAGACATACATTTTATGGCTGCCTAACAAATTGGTTTTAACATTATTTAAAAAGTTGCCTCTAGTTTAAGAAAATCCTGTCTCAAGATGAGATAATTTTAAGAAGCCTGACTGTACTATGGGCTTCCCTGGTGGCTCAGATGGTAAAGTGTCTGACTACAACGCGGGAGACCAGGGTTTAAGCCCTGGGTCGGGAATAACCCCTGGAAGAAGAAATGGCAACCCACTCCAGTACTCTTGCCTGGAGAATTCTATGGACAGAGGAGCCTGGTGGGCTACAGTTCACAGGGTTGCAAAAAGTCGGACACAAATGAGCAACTTCACTTCACTTCACTTCAACTGTACTATAGCATTAGAGTCTGCATTCCTTTTATTTCTGTTTGATTATAGAATATTTAAACACATACACATAGAAAAGTGTTTCAATAATTATCAACCTAAAGGTCAATCATTATTCTCTAGTTGCATATGAACTATAAAGTATATATTTAAAGTTCTACATGCTGTTAATATATACTATCTGGCCTTTTACAGAAAAGTTTGTTGCTCCATGATCTAGGCAGTTAACATCATAGATAATGCTCTTATTTTAGCATTTGACAACTATTGTGATGTAAATGCCCACATCACGCAAATTACAAGACACCAATATGATAATCACTGAAGTCAGAGTTGGAAAGACCTGCAAATCCACACGTTGCTGTTTCTATTTTTACTATATAGTTATGAATCCTATAAGTAACTTCAGCAGCACAGATAATAGCAAGTTGTAGTTAAATAATTGCTAATTTATGAATTTTAAGAATGCATTTCTTTTACTTTTAAGATTATTTAACTATAAGTATATACAATTTTAGTAATGGCTTTCTCTAACAACTTGCTCACAAGAGTACTGAGAATTTAACAATCCGCTTTCAAAGACTGATATAAGGTAGCTCCAGTTCATCACTTCTCTCATCTCCCTAACCATCTTTTTAGTTGAAGTCTTTGAGCTTTGATTTTGAACCCCTAGTGGAGACACATCACTGCCCTATTGATAGTATATTTTATCATCTGGCAATCTAGCTATGAATTAATAGCCTCAAACATTAAGCCTTACACAGAAAAATTTAAAAACCCAAATACTTCAGTCTGATTACAGTTTAAGACTATATATATGTAGTCATAAAGGTGTCTCTTGCAGAAAAAGAACAATTTGGCTACCTCTGAAGGGTCTTTGAGATTTGAGAAGACTTGGTTGAGGGGAGGTATTGATGAATTTAAGAAAAAAAATATGTATTGAGACTTTGAAATTCTCTTTTTGCCAGCTGGTTACCATATGCACTTCACCACAGGTTTATCAGAAGCAGTTTCCTAGGGTCCGAGTGAAGGCTGTGGGGTATAAGAGTGATAGTTCCACCTTCTACTAAACAACAAACACCATTGGTTTATCAATGAACTTGCACCTTCAGAGGCTGGTCATAGCCTGTCCACCTCAACGTGGATCTTCAAGCACATCACTAGTACTTAATCATAACTGAATATGAGATTAAGCTTTGGGACCATCTCTGGGTATAATATCTCATAGACATTTACATATATGTGTTTTATCTGTTTTCAATATGCTGTAGACTCTTTAAGAATTTTGTATAGTTCCAGAATAACTTTTGAAAAGTCTTAAGCTTTTCTTGATAGAAAAAAAATAATGCTCAGAGTTCCTGAATTTCAACATTGGGCAGGTGTAGGTGAGAACAAGCAGCCAGTGCACCTAATATTATGGAAATGCAGAGCACAATTGGAACCTGCAAGTGGAACTATCACTCAAATTTATCATAGGCTTGATTTCTGGTAGGCATCCTTTAATTTACCCAAATATCCTTCCACTTGTTAAATGTAGTAGACCAAATATTTGGGCTGAGAGAAAGAGTTAGTAAGTTCATACCTTGGCTATATTTTTGGTAATTCATCAAAAAAATGTGAGAAACCTTTCTACATCATAGCTTATGATCTAGGAAAATCAAGGAACAGTACCTTCATTCTGAAGACCTGACAAAGTGGTTTTCTTTGATCAAAAAATGAATGAGACACTAAAATATGGTCATGGAAGAACTTAAGACTGGGAGATGCTCAAACCCTCCCTGAGTCTGCTATTCAGTCCAGCACCTGAAAAGAAATTATTCAAATACAAAGGAATTACCATGTGAATGGCGTTTCTGCACAATTTCTGCATATGCTGCCTTGCATTTTTATCAAGACGACAAACATACACCAGCGTGAGAAAGCAGATGCCTTTTTCCCCCATATCTTTTGAACATCAGTATTTCCCAGCAGTTAACTGTGTGTGATAATGGCCGGCACACAGAAACGTTTTGATTTAGATCCAAACTCTTCACCCAGAAGCAGCTTTTTGTTGTATATTTTAAGCTTGGAGCTTTTGATGCAGATTTCATTATATGGCAGATCATTTAAATAAGAAGGCAAGGAGGCTGATTGAGGGGGAACTTCATAAGATGTTGGAGTCTCAAAGAATATTTCAGCTCAGAGGGATTTCTTTTTCGGAGCCAAATTCAGATCCCACCTACTGAGTTAAAGCAATTAATTATTAACCAGAGACATATTAAAATTACAAGATATCAGGTTGACAGCACGTTGCAAGGAGCCTTCAGATTACGATTTCCCAGCCTAATGATGATGATAAGATAGGACTGAATAGCAAATTGCTATTGCTTTCAGCTGAAAATTTGAAAGTGCTATGCCCTGATCACTTGTTACAGAGAACTGCTATTCATTCAGTCACACTCCTAAAAGAAATCAATCCAGGGTCTGGTGTGGTGGCAGCTGAGATGTTAATTCACAAGACAGCAAGCAGAGAGAAGCTGCTAAGTGGCACAGTGGGTTAATGACACACTACAGTGCTTCACCATGGGAGACATATGGGTTGAATTCTGGCATTGTTCACAAGTGAAAATTGGTTTGCCAATCTTAGCTTGGTCCCTGGTGGACGGTTGTCCTTGTCCTAGACCTCCTCAGATGCTGTCCTAATTTTCTGCACAGGAGAGGCTCAAGTCTGGAAGAGCAGGAGGGTTACTTATAAGAGTGCAATTGGTTTGGCAGAGTCAGAGGAGGAAATGGGCCCAATATCCTCCTTCTTTTAATACGGTCCCTGCCAGTATCTCGTTTTCACAAGCATGAAAATCCACTTGAGGCAGCAAAAGAAAGAACGGCAATAAACAAGGTCAATTTCCTTGCTGAAAAAACTACATTCCCAAAGAGCTAAGAGGGCTTAGCATCAATTAAAAAGGGGATATTTGTTTGCAACAAGCTTTGCCCTCAGTTGAGGATCATGGAACCAAAAGCTTAAGATATGGGTGGAACAGTCTAGTCAAAAATATATACATCTGCTAGAATAATAGTATAGTATATGGCTGTGTGTAATTTTTCTCACTATAATACTCATGCTCTTAGTGTCAAGAGAATGTATACAGTATTAATAATTTTCTAATTTATTTGTGTATTTTAGATTATAAAGAGTCTTCCCTTTAAGAGAAAGACATTCACTTAATTTACTGTCTCTGAAAAAAAAATCACCAAGAATAGACATTTAAAAATTGCAAACAAAAATGATGAGAGAAAAAGAAATTTAATTAAAAATTTCATACACAAGGAACTCAAAAGGGAAACGGGGAAATTACAGAAGGGGCTAATACTAAATATTTCCAATTTAGAAAATTTAGAAAAAGTATGGAATAGAAACTAAAGCTTTGAGGAGAAAATGGAATGAAAATAAAAAACGATTAGGAAGAAATATCTAGAACAAAAAAAGGTTTAATGTTTAACAAAAATTAGAGGTAAATACCTATAGAAGACTTTTTAAACTGGCATACAATAAAAAATAAAATGTTGAAATAATCTTTGTGGATTTCAAGCTGTCCAGATATTCCAACATCTATAAACACTACTTTCTGGGATTATTTAATATACTCTTACATTAATTCTGCCTTTAGCCAATTATTCCTTTTTAAATCTTTTAACTGGTATTGGGAGTGGCTCACTGAACCAATATTAAAATAATATATGAAATAGAGAGATACTACAGAAAGAATTAAATTGAAGGTGAGATTTATCAGTATCATATTAAAGTAGAATATAGAAGAAAAGCTGAAATGCAAAATTGTTTGAATAAAAATTTACTTTTAATTAATTATTTCCAGCAGCCATGATCCTTAAAAGATAGATGCATCAAGCCCACATTTTTCTTTCTTTGGAATTTTGGCTTCTCCTTTCTAAAAACAGTCAACATCATGAAGCAAACTCTATCCCTTATTCACATCCAACAAGACGCTTTTATTCATTCATGGTCAATTTGTCCCCCAATTCCCACTCTCATTCCTCTACTCACAGCAAGTTTCCAATGAGCTTTTAAAATTCTGTTCTCACATCAGTCTCAGCCCTCTTTGGATTGTCTCAACCCTTTCAGCCTGTACAAATCTAATTCATTTTTATTCCCTCCCTATAAAGGCTACACTGGCACCTGTGGTCCATAGTGGTCCCCTACGCCTGTAACATTTAACTCATTAGAAATTGTCAGTTCAGTTCAGTTCAGTCACTCAGTCAAGACTGACTCTTTGCGAACTAACAGACTGCAGCGGACCAGGCCTCCCTGTCCATCACCAACTACTGGAGTCTACTCAAACTCATGTCCATTGAGTCAGTGATGCCATCCAAACATCTCATCCTCTGGTGTCCGCTTCTCCTCCCGCCTTCAATCTTTCCCAGCATCAGGGTCATTTCCAGTGGGTCAATTCTTTGCATCAGGTGGCCAAAGTATTGGAGTTTCAGCTTCAGCATTAGATTTCCAGTGAATATTCAGGACTGATTTCCTTTAGGATGGACTGGTTGGATCTCCTTGCAGTCCAAGGGATTCTCAAGAGTCTTGTCCAACACCATAGTTCAAAAGCAGAAATTCTTCTGTTCTCAGGCTTCTTTATAGTCCAACTCTCACATCCATACATGACTATGGGAAAAACCATGGCTCTGACTAAACAGACCTTTGTTGGCAAAGTAATGTCTGTGCTTTTTAAAATGCTATCTAAGTCGGTCATAGATTTTCTTCCAAGGAGAAAGCGTCTTTTAATTTCATGGCTGCAGTCACCATCTGCAGTGATTTTGGAGCCCCCAAAAATAAAGTCCCTCACTGTTTCCATTGTTTTCCCATCTATTTGCCATGAAGTGATGGGATCAGATGCCATGATCTTATTTTCTGAATGTTGAGTTTTACATCAGCTTTTTCACTCTCCTCTTACACTTTCATCAAGAGGCTCTTCGGCTCTTTGGCTCTTCAGCTCTTCTTTGCTTTCTGCAATAAGGGTGGTATGATCTGCATATCTGAGGTCATTGGTATTTCTCCCTGCAATCTTGATTCCAGCTTGTGCTTCATCCAGCCCAGTGTTTCTCAATGATGTACTCTGCATATAAGATCAATAAGTAGAGTGACTATATACAGCTTTGACATACTCTTTCCCAATTTGGAACCAGTCTTTTGTTCCATGTCCAGGTCTAACTGTTGCTTCCTGAGCTGCATAGAGACGTCTCAGGAGGCAGGTCAGGTGGTCTGGTATTTTCATCTCTTTAAGAATTTTCCAGTTTGTTGTGATCCACACAGTCAAAGGCTTTGGTGCAGTCATTAAAGCAAAAGTAGATGTTTTTCTGGAACTTTCTTGCTTTTTTGATGATCCAACAGATGTTGGCAATTTGATCTCTGGTTCTTCTTCCTTTTATTAATCCAGCTGCAACATCTGGAAGTTCAAGGTTCATGTACTGTTGAAGCCTGGCTTGTAGGATTTTGAGCATTACTTTGCTAGTGTATGAGCTGAGTGCAACTGTGTGGTTGTCAGCATTTTTGGGGATTGCCTTTCTTTGGGAATGGAATGAAAACTAAACTTTTCCAGTCCTTAGCCATTGTAGAGTTCCCAAATTTTCTGGCATATTGACTGCAGCACTTTCACAGCATCATCTTTTAGGATTTGAAATAGCTCAACTGGAATTCCATCACCTCCACTTGCTTTGTTCATAGTGATGCTTCCTAAGGCCCACTTTGCATCACAACCAGGATGTCTGGCTCTAGGTGAGTGATCACACCATTGTGATTATCTGGGTTGTGAAGATGTTTGTATATAGCTCTTCTGTGTATTGTTGCCACCTCTTCTTAATATCTTCTTGTTTCTGTAGATGCATATAATTTCTGTCCTTTATTGTGTCCATCTTTTCATGAAACATTCCCTTGGTAGCTCTAATTTTCTTGAGGAGACCTATAGTCTTTCCCATTTAATTGTTTTCCTCGATTTCTTTGCACTGATCACTGAGGAAGGCTTTCTTAACTCTCCTTGCTATTCTTTGGAACTCTGCATTCAAATGGGAACATCTTTCCTTTTCTCCTTTGCCTTCCACTTCTCTTCTTTTCACAGCTATTTGTAAGGCCTCCTCAGACAACCATTTTGCCTTTTTGCATTTATTTTCTTTGGGGATAGTCTTGAACCCTGCCTCTTGTACAATGTCAAGAACCTCCATCCATGGTTCTTCAGGTACTCTGTCTATCAGATCTAATTCCTTGAATCTATTTCTCACTTCCACTGTATAATTGTAAGGGATTTGGTTTAGGTCACACCTGAATGGTCTAGAGGTTTTCCCTACTTTCTTCAATTTAAGTCTGAATTTGAAAATAAGGAGTTCATGATCTGAGCCACACTCAGCTCCTGGTCTTGTTTTTGCTAACTGTATAGAGCTTCTCCGTCTCTGGATGCAAAGAATATAATCAATCTGATTTCAGTTTTGATCATCTGGTGATGTCCATGTGTAGACTCTTCTCTTTTGTTGTTGGAAGAGGGTGTTTGTTATGACCAGTGTGTTTTGACAAAACTCCATTAACATGCTTCATTTTCTACTCCAAGCCAAACTTTCGTGTTACTCCAGGTATCTCTTGACTTCCTACTTTTGCATTCCAGACCCCTGTAATGAAAAGGGCATCTTTTTTGGGGGGTATTAGTTCCTAAAAGTCTTGTAGATATTCATAGAACCATTTAACTTCAGCCCTGGCCAGGGCGTAGATTTGGATTATTGTGATACTGAATGGTTTGCTTTGGAAGGGAACAGAGATCATTCTGTTGTTTTTGAGACTGCATACAAGTTCTGCATTTCGGACTCTTTTGTTCACTATAATGGCTACTCTATTTCTTCTAAGGGATTCTTGCCCACAGTAGTAGATATAATGGTGATCTCAGTTAAATTCACCCATTCCAGTCCATTTTAGTTTGCTGATTCCTAAAATGTCAGTGTTCACTCTTGCCATCTCGTTTGACCACTTCCAATTTGCCTAGATTTATGGTCCTAACATTCCAGGTTCTTATGCAATATTGCTCTTTACAGCGTTGCACTTTACCTCCATCACCAGTCACATTCGCAACTGGGTGGTATTTTTGCTTTGGCTCCATCCCTTCATTCTTTCTGGAGTTAGTTCTCCACTCATCTCCAGTAGCATACAGGGCATCTACCAACTTGGGGAGTTCATCTTTCAGTGTCCTAAGTGTTTGCCTTTTCAGACTGTTCATGGGGTTCTCAAGGCAAGAATACTAAAGTGGTTTGCCATTCTCTTCTCCAGCGGACCACGTTTTGTCAGAACTCTCCACCATGACCTGACTTTAAAGCAACCAAAATCCTTCCATGGAGTCCTCTATGTGACTTTAAATGGATATGAATTAATTGCGTATATTTAGTTTCCTCAAATAAACTTAAGATTAAGTAAAACACACACAAAGTAGTTTTTCAATAAACATTTTGAGATTATATTTCTCTTTTGCATACATATGTGTTCAGTCTAGTCTGACTCTTTGTGATCCCAGCGACTGTAGCTCACCAGTTTCCTCTGTCTATGGAGTTTTCCAGAAAAGAATACTCAAGGGAATAGCCATTCCCTTCTCCAAGGGATATTCCTGACCCAAGCATCGAACCTGCATCTCCTGAGTCTCCTGCATTGGCAGGCAGATTTTTTACCACTGAGCCCATATTTCTCTTTTGACTTAGATATTCATTTTGACATACCAAAGAGCTAGCATACTGTCTTTCCCAGAGTAGTAACTTAATAAATATACCTGAATGAATGCTCACTATAAAATAATTACAACTTCTTTTTCTTTGTTAACAGATTATCCTCCCCAGTTCTAATATTTAAGGCCTTCAAAAAAATTAAATGAAACACTAAGAAGAATCATTAAATTCTCTATTATTAATCTGATGATGACAGATTTTAAATTAATAAGACTACATTTTCATTTTAAAATACTTCACTTAATACTTTGAAAATTAAGATATAACTCAAGTGCAATTTTGGATTCTTTCAAAACAAATTGTGACAAATTTAAAATTCTTTAAGACCCTCCAAGACATTTCCTACAGAGCATAAGAGCAGTTTCCATTTAATTTTAGGCATAGCAGGATGTCAACTAGAAATATTTATGCTTCAAAGTAGTTGGAAAGACAACATGCCAAAATATATCCCAAATTTAGATTATTTGAAACACTGAGATGTTAAGAACCTGGAGCTTCACATTGGTGGGATGGTGGTCCTTATGTGTTCTTCCAGTACAACTAGTTTTGAAGAGAATAAATAAGGCAACTACTCATAGAATAATTTTACTGGAATAAAAGAATGTTTGAAGTACTACATACCCATCCCTTCTCTGTATTTTTTCTCTACTAATGTTGAAAAACTAATTAAAACAGGAAAATTACCATGTTCCTCTCCACTTTCTCTTACCTAATTTAGAACCTTTCAGTCTACTTCTCCTAAAATACAGGAAAGTCATCCTTTCATAAGATACTCAGTTTCTTGAGGGGAAAAGAATGCTATCCATGTCTGTCTTAAAGTTTAATGCTTCTCCTCCAATCTTAGATGCTCTGACTATTTCCACACAAGAGAGACAGATGGACATGGACACACACACAAGAAACAAAGTAGAAGTGACTGAAGGAAGAAAGGAAGAAACTCAAGAGGGAAGGGGTGGCCACTAGTGGTACAATACATTTTGAGGGATGTATCAACAAGTGCAGCACTGTAGTTGCAATAAGAGACAGCAGACTGAGAACACACATAACTCTGTTTATGGGAAAGCATTTGGTCTAGATGAATCACTTCAAGAATCTGGTGTCATAAAGAAAAATGACAATAACAACAACGAGTGAGCTATAAAATTTCCATAAAACGAAAGAAAATAAATATTATTTGAGATGAGTTTCTATAGCCAAGATTACCAACCAGTGTACTGGAGCTCATCTAGATGTGGCAAACAGACTACAAGTGGCAGAAATTGATTCTTTTCAGCTCTCAAAGTAACCGAGGAGAACCTGATATATAGCTGGAACCCAAGCAGCAGTCAAGTTTGCCCTGGTTCAAATGTTCCTTTCTATGTTTTTGAAGAATTATACCAGAAAAAAAAAAAGAAGAAGAAATGATAATAAAATTATTTACTATCCTAGTAGTAAACAAAATGGCATGATTTTCATGGAAAAAAGTAAAAAGTGATTTAAGTTTTTAATATCTATATTTTTATATTATCATCAATTCAAATATGAGGTTTCTGGATCAAGACAGATTGTTATTACTGATCATAATACTTCTGTTAGTTCACTGCACAACAATTTCTACCTTCTTCTGGGGTGATGCTATATGGACAAGCTGGCATATATGGGTGTCACTTAACAGGAGAGAAGCCCTGAAATTAAGAATCAGGGATTCAATACACATGCTGTCCAGTTAACATCCTTCCTTCCTGAGAAGAGAAATGATTCTCCCTAATGCAAACAAATTCTCCTAGGGTAGAGAAAGGGAAGTTCCTTTGTGGGAAGTAAGTAGTGGTCTCTAGATGAGCCGTAAGACAAGTGTCTCCAGGTTTATACATCCTGGTATTCACCCAAGGTTCCAGGTTTCTTTCCCTCTTGGAATGTAAATATATAGTTTGGGGAGGTAAAGCTCTCTTTATGGAAACCACAATCAGAGAAAACTAACCAAACTTATTACATGGATCACAGCCTTGTCTAACTCAATGAAACTATGAGCCATGTTGTGTAGGGCACCCAAGACGGACGGGGCATGGTGGAGAATTCTGACAAAACATGGTCCACTGAAGGAACAGAAAACCACTTCAGGATTCTTTCATTGAGAACCCCATGAACAATATGACAAGACAAAAATATGACATTGAAAGATGAACTCCCCATGTTGCTAGGTGCCCAATATGCTACTGGAGAAGAGTAGAGCAATAGCCCCAGAAGGAATAAAGAGGATGAGCAAAAGTGGAAACAGCCATATGTGGATGTGTCTGATGGTGAACGTAAATTCCGATGCTATAAAAAACAATATTGCATAGAAACCTGGAATGTTAGGCCCATGAATCAAGGTAAATTGGAAGTGGTCAAACAGGAGATGGCAAGAGTGAACACTGAAATTTTAGGATTCAGTAAACTAAAATGGACTGGAATGGGTGAAAATAACTCAGGTGACCATTGTATCTACTAGTGTGGCCAAGACTCCCTTAGAAGAAATGGAGTAGCCCTCATAGTCAACAAGAGTCCAAAATGCAGGACTTGGAGGCAATCTCAAAAATGACAGAATGATCTCTGTTTGTTTCCAAGGGAAACCATTTAATATCACATAATCCAAGTCTGTGCCCCAAACACTGATGCTAAAGAAGCTGAAGTTGAATGGTTCTATGAAGACCTACAAGACCTTCTAGAATTAACATCAAAAAAAGATATCCTTTTTGTCACAGGGAACTGAAATACAAAAGTAGGAAGTCAAGAGATACCTGGAGTAACAGGCAAGTTTGGCTTGGAGTACAAAATGAAGCAGGCTAACAGAGTTTTGTCAAGAGAATGTACTGGTCATAGCAAACACCCTCTTCCAACAACACAAGAGATGAATCTATATGTGGAGGTCACCAGATGGTTAATACTGAAATCCAATTCATTATATTCTTTGCAGCCAAAGATGGAGAAGCTCTATACAGTCAGCAAAAACAAGACCAGGAGCTGACTGTGGCCCATATCATGAAATCCTTGTTTCCAAATTCTGACTTAAATTGAAGAAAGTAGGAAAAACCTCTAGACCATTCAGGTATGACCTAAATCAAATCCCTATGGTTATACAGTAGAAGTGACAAATAAATTCAAGGCATTAGATCTGAGAGACAGAGTGCCAAAGAACTATGGACAGACATTTGTAAGACTATATAGGAGGTGGAACCATACCCAATAAAAGAAATGAGAAAGGACAATATGGTTGTCTGAGGTGGCCTTACAAATAGCTGAGAAATTAAGAGAAATGAAAGACAAAGGAGAAAAGGAAAGTTATCCCCATTTGAATGCAGAGTTCCAAAGAATAGCAAGGAGAGATAAGAAAGCCTTCCTCAGTGATCAGTGCCAAGAAATAAATGAAAACAATTGAATGGGAAAGATTAGAGATCTCTTCATGAAAACTAGAGATACCAAGGGAATATTTCATGCAAAGAGGAGTACAATAAAGGACAGAAATGGTATGGATCTAACAGAAGCAGAAGATACTAAGAGGAGATGGCAAGAATATACAGAAAAACTATACAAAAGAGATCTTACAGATAATCACAATGCTGTGGTCACTCACCTAGAGCCAGACATCCTAGAGTGTGAAGTCAAGTGGGCCTTAGGAAGAATCACTACAAACAAGACTACTGGAGGTGATGGAATTCCAGCTGATCTATTTCAGATCTTAAAAGCTGATGCTGTTCAAGTGCTAAACTCAATATGCCAGCAAATTGGGAACACTCAGCAGTGGCCACAAGACTGGAAAAAGTCAGTTTTCATTCCAATCCCAAAGAAAGGCAATTCCCTAAATATTCAAATTACCACACAATTGCACTCATTTCACATGCCAGCAAAATAATGTCCAAAATTCTCCAAGCTAGCTTCAACAGTACATGTATCCAAAACTTCCAGATGTTTTAGCTGTATTTAGAAAAGGCAGAGGAACCAGACATCAAAATGCCAGCATCCACTGAAGCATAGAAAAAGTAAGAGAATTCCAGATAACCATCTACTTCTGCTTCATTGACTATGCAAATCCTTTCAGTTGTGGATCACAACAAACTGGAAAATGTTTTAAGAGATAGGAATACCAAACCACCTTACCTGCCTCCTGAGAAATCTGTATGCAGATCAAGAAGCAACAGATACAACCAGACATGGAACAATGGACTGGTTCCAAATTTGGAAAGGAGTACATCAAGACTGTATATTGTCACCCTGCTTATTTAACTTATATGCACAGTACATCATGTGAAATGTCGGATGGCTGGATGAAGCACAAGCTGGAATCAAGATTGCCAGGAGAAATATCAATAACCTCATATATGGTGATGACAACACCATTATGGCAGAAAGTGAAGAGGCACTAAAGAGCCTCTTGATGAAAGTGAAAGAGGAGAGTGAAAAAACTGGCTTAAATCTCAACATTCAAAAAAATGAAGATCATGGCATCTGGTCCCATCACTTCATGGCAAATAGATGGGGAAACAATGGAAACAGTGACAGACTTTATTTTCTTAGGCTTCAAAATCACTGCAGATGGTACTATAGCCATGAAATTAAAAGATGCTTGCTCCTTGGAAGAAAAGCTATGACCAACATAGATGGCATATTAAAAAGCAGAAACATTACTTTGCCAGTGAAAGTCTGTCTTGTCAAAGCTATCATTTTTCCAGTAGTCATGTATGGATGTGAAAGTTGGATGATAAAGAAGGCTCAGTGTCAAAGATTTGATGCTTTTGAACTTTGATGTTTGAGAAGACTCTTTAGAGTTCCTTGGACAGCAAGGAGATCCAACCAATCAGTCCTAAAAGAAATCAGTCCTGAATATTCATTGGAAGGTCTGATACTGAAGCTGAAACTACAATACTCTGGCCACCTGATGCGAAGAGCTGACTCATTTGTAAAGACCCTGATGCTGGGAAAGTTGAAGGCAGTAGGAGCATGTGACAACAGAGGATGAGATGGTTGGATGACATCACCGACTCAATGGACATGAGTTTGAGCAAGCTCTGGGAGATGGTGAAGGACAGGGAAGGCTGGCTTGTTACCATCTGTGGGGTCGCAAAGCATCGGACACGACTCATCAATGAACAAAAACGCTTTCTGGATTTCTCACTAGAATATCTGAAAGAACTATGGATGGAAGTTTGTAAGACTATATAAGAGGTGGTGAACAAAACTATACCTTTTCACACCATGTTAACTTCCATGGCTTTTCTATTAACCCTTGTTCCATTAATGCCTTGCTTAGAGGGCCCTAATCTTGCAGAAGCATGAAAACATTTACTTGTTGTCAAAGAAAAAGAAAGAAAAAACTGAGATAAAAAGATGACAGAATACAATTTTAAAAGGGGGTTACAACAAGTAATGAAATTCTAGCAGAAAAATGTTAATCTGAGCAAGACAACCTACAGAACTCATTCAAAACTGTGTGAATCAAACTAGACATGTGGGATTAAATATGAGAAGGCAGCTGAAATAATACAAAAAATGAAATTAGTGAGCTGAGACACTGTGAAGAGAGCCCTGAGGAACATAAACTTGTATGAGAAGAAGACCATTGAAAGAATACCGAGAGAATATCCATAGGACAAGAATAAAATCAAAGGAATCTGTAGTGTTACAAAAAGTAGAAAACTTTAAGATGAGCAGGAATGTCAAATATTCTTTTAAGCAATTTAACAGAGGCAAAATATTGATAAGAAGTATAATAAATAATAAGATATTGGCTAAAGATGTTCATAGGAAGAAAGGAGCTTGAGGCATAAAATGTGTTCAAGCTTTTTGAGGAATGACTGGATGGCACTGAAGGGGTGATACAAATTTAATTTTTGAAAGTATATAAGCTATTAAGAGACAGGCAGGAGTAAATAAATAACTGGAAAAAGAAACTGTGTTATGCTGACATGTTTGAAACTTCATAAATGTCGTTGACAGTATAATTCATAGAGTAAGGGTCCTGAGAAAGGCTGGAGATGGCATAGGCAGAAGCCATCAATGGACAGAAGAAGAGTCCTTCTATAATAATATAAAAAAAGGAAATGTCAGGCAGAAATGTTTTTTAGGTTCCAGGACAGAAATTTGAAAGACTTATTTGCTGATGCTTTTATTTTCTCCATGAATTAGAAGGTGGGCCATGAGGGACACAATGGAATCATAAGAAAAGTGGGTAGCTATTTCAACAGATGCTACAGAGAATTGAAGAGTGAAGGTTAAAGAAACAAGGACACTTTGCTAGGCAGCAATAAATTCGGAAACCATTGTGTGATCTCTTTTTTTTTAAGCAGTACTCAGAAACCCAGCAATGGAAATAAAGAAGATGAAATGTTCAGTGTTCAGGATTGGTGTGTCTCAGGGTGTTTGTGGCAGATGGACAATGGGTAAACAGACATAAGGATATTGGCAAGAAAAAATGTTGACGTTACACGTTTTCATGAGGCAATTTTGTTCCCCAAAGGACATCTGATAATGTCTGGAGACATTATTGATTGTCATAACATAAGAATAGGCTATGGATGAAATAGGGGTTATTTTAAATTATAGCCCTGATAAACTTTAGTACAAAAAACGGGTGGTCACTCCTGACAGAATTGCCAGAAGCCCAACTTAAGGCTGCCCTGACATTCAAAAGGAATTCCTTAGCTAAAATAGATCTGGGACCTTCCAAAATTGGTCTAGAAGTTTAGTAAGGAAGGAAGAAAGAAACATGAACACACCTATCAATATGCTTTTCCCACTCTCTCAGGCTCTCCCTTCTGGCTTCACTCTTTGTAGAAAGACTTGTACTTTTATACAACAGTGGAGTTTTTGATGAATTTTTTACCACCAAGGATCATGATATTTTTTTGTTCTTTTTTCATATTAAAAGCTCATAGATCATTTCTGTTGGATGAACCTCTCTGGTATACCATCTGAAGGGTATTCAGGGAAAAATGTCATATTCCTCTAAAGACTGAAAAAGAAACATAATATTACTGATTCAACATGATAGCTGTTTCGAAGGCAGAATTAAAATAACATAATTTCAGCAATTTACTTCTTTCTTCTAATACCATAGTTCATTATTATTTTATACATTGAGGCACTTTAGAACCTCTCATATGCTTTTAATCTATCACTTACTAGTTGGCAATTACTACTTCATCTTTGGTCTTTATGCTCTTAAGAATTTGAGCTCATAAAACAACATTGTTCTTATAATTGTGTAAAAACCACAGGAAAAGAAAAATCCCTTGTCTTTATCAAGCCCCACTTGTGAACATTTTTATATTTATTATACTTATTATATTTTAACATGCTTTAAATTTAAGGTGGAATTGCACTCTCTTTTTGAAAAAGGGGGAGAAATCAAGAAATCATTCTCACTGAACTACACTGGGAACATACATTAAGAGATGTAAAAAAATTAAAGCAACTCCCCATGTTGCAAAATGAAGTTTAAAAGGTGTCTGAACTAAAGCTAATATCACATGTGGCTGATGCCCAGACAAAATGGAGGGATGCTATACCATGCTTGCCTGCAGTGTCACAGGGGCCAATTCATGGGAGAAGAATCAACAGACTTAACAAATGGTGGATAGTGTCACTTGAAAAAACTTTTGGACTGAGGTTAGGTCAGGGTTAAGCTCAATTCTATGAGGAGTCCCTCTACGCCATGTCAGTGGACAGTTCAAACAAAGTTTATAGAAGGGAGGTAAAAGCCAAGAAGTTAAAAGTAACACAGTAAAATAAGTATCAATGTGTAAAAAAAATGATAACAGTTTAAAGCATTTTGGATGCTGAAATTGTTTAAGCAGAAGCATCAGAAACAGGGTTTGCAAAAGCTGTTAGTCCCCAGTAAGGGTGCAGATTTTATAAGATAGATCCAATGAATCCTGACTCTTTGAAAAGGGCTCCTTTTCCAATGAATCACTTACATACTTTTCCATGCACATCAAGAGCACAGTCTTAAAAAGACCAAGGCGCACTAGAAAAATCTCATAGATAGTACACATTTTAATAGCATGTTAAGATTATGTAGGCAAGGTACACTTGAGAAAGGTGAATTTGATCTATATAAGTAACTGATCTTTGTAAAATAATTTTAAGGAGAAAAAAATATTCTTGGTACTATGAATACTGTCTAAGATGTTTGACAAACAATATATATTGATGTAATAGTCAAGAGGTATGTGTTGAGTTCCCCATTAATATAATGTCTGAAAATCTTCTAGAAAATGTAAAGATGAAATGGACATGATCATATCTTTAACAAGTAAGAGAAACAGGTGTTAAACACATGGTAACAAGTAAATTTAGGTAGGCATAGATATAAGAAGTCTATGATAGGTATAATCAATGTCATGAGGAAAATGATAAATATGATCAATATCATGAGGAAAAAACACAGTCTCCTTCACCTATGTATAGTAACAATTGTATGATAGGTATAATCAATGTCATGAGGAAAAAAACAATATCCTTCACCTAATTTAGAGATATAAGCATGGATTTCAAGTCTACCCCAGTAAGACTGGTCCATCTAACCACAGGAACCAGATCTAATCATATGGTCCATCTAATCACATGGACCACAGCCTTGTCTAACCCAGTGAAACTATGAACCATGCCGAGTAGGGCCATCCAAGATGGACGGGTCACGGTGGAGAGTTCTGACAAAACATGGTCCATTGGAGAAGGGAATGGCAAACCACCTCAGTATTCTTGCCTTGAGAACCCCATGAACAGTATGAAAAGGCAAAAAATAGGACACTGAAAGATGAACTTCCCAGGTCAGTAGGTGCCAAATATGCTACTGGAGATCAGTGGAGAAATAACTCCAGAAAGAATAAAGAGACAGAGCCAAAGCAAAAACAACACCCAGTTGTGGATGTGCCTGGTGATAAAAACAAGGTCTGATGCTATAAGAGCAATATTGCATAGGAACCTAGAATGTTAGGTCCATGAATCAAGGCAAACTGGAAGTGGTCAAACAGGAGATGGCAAGAGTGAAAGTCGATACTTTAGGAATCAGCAAATTAAATGGACTGGAATAGGTGAATTTAACTCAGATAATCATGATAACTACTACTATGGGGAAGAATCCCTTAGAAAATGGAGTAGCCATCATAGTAAACAAGAGTGTGAAATGCAGTACTTGGATGCAATCTCTAAAACAACAGAATGACCTCTGTTCGTTTCCAAGGCAAATCATTCAATATCACGGTAATCCAAGTCTATGCCCGGACAGGTAATGCTGAAGTAGTTGAAGTTGAACGCTTCTATGAAGACCTACAAGACCTTCTAGAACTAAAACCCAAAAGGATGTCCTTTTCATTATAGGGTTGCTCCTGCTAAGTTGCTTCAGTCGTGTCCAACTCTGTGCGACCCCATAGACAGCAGCCCACTAGGCTCCACCGTCCCTGGGATTCTCCAGGCAAGAATACTGGAGTGGGTTGCCATTTCCTTCTCCAATGCATGAAAGTAAAAAGTGAAAGTGAAGTCGCTCAGTCATGCCTGACTTTTAGCGACCCCATGGACTGCAGCCTACCAGGCTCCTCCATACATTGGATTTTCCAGGCAAGAGTACTGGAGTGGGTTGCCATTGCCTTCTCCATCATTATAGGGTACTGGAATGCAAAAGTAGGAAGTCAAGAAACACCTGGAGTAACAGGCAAATTTGGCCTTGGAATACAGAATGAAGCAGGGCAAAGGCTAATAGAGTTCTGCCAATAGAATGCACTGGTCATAGCAAACACCCTCTTCCAACAACACAAGAGAAAACTTTACAAATGGACATCACCAGGTGGTCAAACTGAAATCAGATTGATTATATTCTTTGCAGCCAAAGATGGAGAAGCTCTCCACAGTCAGCCAAAACAACACTGGGAGCTGACTGTGGCTCAGATCATGAACTCCTTATTGCCAAATTCAGACTGAAACTGAACAAAGTATGAAAAAAGATTAGACCATTCAAGTATGACCTAAATCAAATCCTTAATGATTATACAGTGGAAGTGAGAAATAGATTTAAGGGACTAGATCTGATCTACAGGGTGCCTGATGAACTGTGGATGGAGGTTCGTGACATTGTACAGGAGACAGGAACCAAGACCACCCCCAAGAAAAAGAAATGCTAAAAGCAAAATGGTTGTCTGAGGAGGCCTTACAAATAGAGAAAAGAAGAGAAGCCAAAAGCAAAGGAGAAAAGGAAAGATATACCCATTTGAATGCAGAGTTCCAAAGAATAGCAAGGAGAGATAAGAAAGACTTCCTCTGTGATCAGTGCAAGAAACAGAGGAAAACAATAGAATGGGAAAGACTAGAAATTTCTTCAAGCAAATTAGAGATACCAAGGGAATATTTCATGCAAAGATGGGCTCAATAAAGGACAGAAATGGTAGGGACCTAACAAAAGCACAAGATATTAAGAAGAAGAAGTTGGAAGAATACAGAGAAGATCTATACAAAAAAGGCCTTCACAACACAGATAATCACAATGGTGTGATCACTCACCTACAGCCAGACATCCTGGAATGTGAAGTCAAGTGGGCCTTAGGAAGAATCACTATGAACAAAGCTAGTGGAGGTGATGGAATTCCAGTTGAGCTATTTCAAATCCTACAAGATGATGCTGTGAAAGTGTTGCACTCAACATGCCAGCAAATTTGAAAACGTCAGCAGTGGCCACAAGACTGGAGAAGGTCAGTTTTCATTCCAATCCCAAAGAAAGGCAATGCCAAAGAATGCTCAAACTACCATACAATTGCCCTCATCTCACACACTAGTAAAGTAATGCTCAAAATTCTCCAAAAGAGGCTTCACATGAACCGTGAATTTCCAGATGTTTAAGCTGGATTTAGAAAATGCAGAGGAACCGGAGGTCAAATTGCCAAAATCTGCCAGATCATCAAAAAAGCAAGGGAGTTTCAGAAAGCCTTTGACTGTGGAAAATTCTGAAAGAGATGGGAATACCAGACCAGCTGATTCTTGAGATATCTGTATGCAGTTAGACCTGGACATGTAACAACAGAATGGTTCCAAATAGGAAAAGGAGTACTTCAAGGCCATGTATTGTCACCCTGCTTATTTAACTTCTATGCAGAGTACATCATGAGAAACGCTGGGCTGGATAAAGCACAAGCTTGAATCAAGATTGCTGGGAGAAATAGCAATAACCTCAGATATGCCGATGACACCACCCTTATGGCAGAAAGTGAAGAAGAACTAAAAAGCCTCTTGATGAAAGTGAAAGAGGAGAGTAAAAAAGTAGGCTTAAAGCTCAACTTTCAAAAAACAAAGATCATGGCATCTGGTCCCATCACTTCAGGACAAATCGATGAGGAAACAATGGAAACAGTCAGAGTATTTTGGGGGACTTCAAAATCACTTCAGATGGTGACTGCAGCCATGAAATTAAAAGACGCATACTCCTGGGAGAAAAGTTATGACTAACCTAGACAGCCTATTAAAAAATGAAGATGTTACTTTGCCAACAAAGGTCCATCTAGTGAAGGCTATGGTTTTTCCAGTAGTCATGTATGGATGTGAGAGTTGGACTATAAGGAAAGCTGAGTGCCTAAGAATTGCTGCTTTTGAACTATGGTGTTGGACAAGACTCTTGAGAGTCCCTTAGACTGCAAGGAGGTCCAACCATCAATCCTAAATGAAGTCAGTCCTGAATACTCATTGGAAGGAGTGATGTTGAAGGTGAAACTCCAGTACTTTGGCCATGTGATTCAAAGAGCTGACTCATTTCAAAAGACCCTGATGCTGGGAAAGATTGAAGGCAGGAGGAGAAGGGAACAACAGAGGATGAGATGATTTGATGGGGTCACTAACTCAATGGACATGAATTTGAGCAAGCTCTGAGAATTGGTGATGGACAGGGAGGCCCGGCATGATGCAGTCCATGGGGTTGCAAAGAGTCAGACACAACTGAGCAGCTGAACTGAACTGTACTGAAGCATGAATTCCTATGAAATTATGAATTGCATTCTTCACTGAACTAGAACTTAAAAAAAAATTTTGTATGGGAAACAAAAGACCCCAAATAGGCAAAGCAATCTTGAGAAAGAAAAAATGGAATTGAAGGAATCAGTCTCTCTGCTTCAGACCAGACTACAAAGCTATAATAATCTAGACAGTAGTGTACTGGAAGAAAAACAAATATAGATCAATGAAGTAGGATAGAAAGCCCAAAAATAAACCCATGTATACATGGTGAATTAATTTACAACAAAGGAAGCAAGAATATACAATTGAGAAAAGATTGTCTCTTCAATAAGTGGTGCTGGAAATACTGTATTTCTGCATGTAGAAGAATGATATTAGAACATTCTCTAGCACCATAAACATTCTGAATTAAATTCAAGATGAATTAAAGACCTAACTATAAATCCAAATACTATATAAAACTCTTAGAGGAAAACATAGGCAGAACACTCATTGATCGAAATTGTAGCAATATCTCTCTCAATTCACCTCCTAGAGTAAAGGAAATTAAAACAAAAATAAATGAATGAGACCTAAGTATACTCAAAAGCTTTTGTACAGCAGGGAAACCATAAACAAAATGAAAAGTAAACCCACAGGATGGGGGGAAATATTTGGAAACAATGTGACTGAAAATGGATTAGTCTCCAAAGTTTGCAAACAAGTCATGTGGCTCAATGTAAAGAAAAAATTAAAAAAAAAAGCCCAGTCAAGAGATGAGTGGAATACCTAAACAGACATTTCACCAAAGAAGATATACAGATGACAAACAGGCACACAAAAAGATGTGCAACAACACTATTAGAAAAAGAAAAATCAAAACTAAAATAAGATTATCACCTCACACCAGTCAGAATGACCATCATCAAAAAGTCTACAAACAGTAAATGCCAAAGAGGGTGTGGAGAAAAAGGAACCCTCCTATACTGTTGATGGGAATGTAAGTTTGTGCAACTACTATGGAGAACAGCATGGAAATGCCTTTAAAAACTAAAAATAAAGCTATCATATGATCTAGAAATCCCATTCCTGGGCATATATCTGAAGAAAAACAGAATCCAAAATACACACACACCTCAATGTTCACTGCAGCGCTTATTTACAATAGCCAAGACATGGAAGTAGCCTAAGTGAATGGATAAAGAAGATATATATACCAGATCTTCTCTATATTACTTTATATGTGGCTGAATATTACTCAGCCATTAAAAAAATGAAGCAATGTCATTTGTAGCAATATGGATGTACCTAGAGATTATCATAGTAAGTGAAGTAAGACAAAGTAAATATCATATGATGTCACTTATATATGGAATCTTAAAAAATACAAATGAACTTCTATATAAAACAGAAATAGAAAAGAGACATAGAAATATAAAATGGACATAGAAAACAAACCTATGATTACCAAAGAGGCGGGGGTAAAGAGGGATAAATTAGGAGTTATTAGGATACCAGATGAATATTACTATATGTAATATATGTATATTACTTTACATCTGAAACTGAATCACTTTATACCTGAAACTAACACAACATTGTAAGCCAACAATATTTCAATAAAAACTGTTAGAAAGAATTCAAGTATGCTGTACATTATATGTGACTATATATTTATTCTCACATTGTGAGTTTTCAAAAAATAACTACCTTAATAAATTCTATGATTCCAAGTAATAATACTAGTTGACAAGTATACCATTTTATTTGCCTGAAAATGTTATAATTCAAACAGTTCTTAGGTTGAAGTTTGAAAACCAATTAAAAATCAGGAAAAAATTATAAGAGAAAATCTTTTGCCCTTTGTTTCTCCAATAAAAAGGAATCCTACAATTCATATACTTCAAGGTATGGCAGTGGAAAGCATATGTTGGCAGTTTTTCATTTAGAGGAAATTTATAGAATATGGTCTTTACTTTGTGGTTTAGTGTCCTTATTTGAAATGAAATACAGAAAGGTCCAACAATAATCAGGCAGATTGCCATTGAGCCTGGAGCATTTCAGGAACCACAAAGAAAGAATGAATCATTCCCATATAGCCCCAAACCAAAGTTTCATATCTCCCAATGATTTTTATAGCACTTGGGATTTGTTAATAGCTCATTAAGATGATCTCAACATCAAACCTCCATTTACAATTGTTGATATTTCATTCGCCCAAAATGATTAGTTAGCCTAGCCAAATCTTGATTCACATCCTTACCGCAAAGGATCTCCATTTCCTCTAATGTTTGCTGGTTTGCGTTATTCTTAGTGATTGACTGTTGCATTAACATTTCCAATTTTCATCTTTACTTGCCTTGAGTTGGTTAATAAAGATATGTAGCTAAGGCGGTGAATTTGGCAAGAGAGCTGTCTTTTAGGATCTAGTTAACATGGAAAAATCTCAGGGACATGTTAAATTACAGACAGGACTATGAAGGGCCATGGCTTTCCCATGTCTAAAATCAGACCAATAGGAAAATTGAGACCAAACGCAAGAAGGCTTTATTTCAAATGAAATGATTTCAAGAAATACTGATGTCTGGCATCAATTTGAAATTCCTTAAATGAAACCACATGATTTCAGTATTAAACAAGGCCTATCACTTCTAATGATCCAGAAGAAATCTTTGATTGAAGTGCCATAGGCAATTTAGTGAAAGTCTTAGAGCATAATTTTTTTTTGTTTAAAACCAAGACATAGGAAGGAATAAATAATTTTGTGTGGATGTTATTAATCACTTATATGTCAGTTCAGTATCAAAATAGGGTCTTAAAAATTAGATAGTCATAGGAAGACTTTAGGAGAAGGCAATGGCACCCCACTCTAGTACTCTTGCCTGGAAAATCCCATGGACGGACGAGCCTGGTGGGCTGCAGTCCATGGGGTCACTAAGAGTCGAACACGACTGAGTGATTTCACTTTCACTCTTCACTTTCATATATTGGAGAAGGAAATAGCAACCCACTCCAGTGTTCTTGCCTGGTGAATCCCAGGGATGGGGGAGCCTGGTGAGCTGCCGTCTATGGGGTCACACAGAGTTGGACATGACTGAAGTGACTTAGCAGCAGGAAGACTTTGGTAAGGATGGAAAGCCCTAAAAATAAGTTCATCTGAAGCTCAGCCCTCTAATATGGAAAACAAAGTAAAAGTACAGGTAGATATATAAAACTGTCATTTTTCATTATATGTAATATTTGAGCCACACATTACTTTTATTTATTTTTATTTTTTTATATTACTTTACAATACTGTATTGGTTTTGCCATACATTGACATGAATCTGCCACAAGTGTACATGAGTTCCCAATCCTGAACCTCCCTCCCACCTCTCTCCCCATATCATCTCTCTGGGTCATCCCAGTGCACCAGCCCCAAGCATCCTGTATCCAACCTAGACTGGCGATTCGTTTCTTACAAATAATGACATCATCTTGGATTTATACGGTGATATGTCTCCAAAGAACCAGAAATTCTTGTTTATATTAAGGAATACATTATTACTAGTATTAGCAACCATGTTTATAGATGATTTTAATGCATGAAAAATACATAATTTATCCAAGGTCACAAAGTTCATCACCATGAAAGTAGGATAAGGATCCATGTTTACTGATTTATAATCAATTGTTCTATTCATGACTAAGAGTTCTTAACCAGTAGCCAAGAGCTCTGAGGATCTATGAACATCCTGACATTAAATGAAAAATGTCTCCTATATGGAAGTTTCTCCCCCTTTGGGAGAGGATCAGATTATCAAAAAGGGTCATGACATAAAAATTATTAAACACTATCTTATTTGACTAAGCCACTTCTGTACTAGATTTCTTGAAAAAGGGATCATATTCATGTCCATAACAAATATAAAGTTTAGCCAAAGTTTCTGAATGATATGTTAGCAGTTGAAATACATTAATGTAGCTTAGTAAATAATGTTGCAGAGAACAATGTAGATAATGGGGACTTGAATCCTTTCTTAACTTTCACAGATTCTGACATTTATTCTTATCATATCACAGAATTCACATAGTCAAAGGCTACACTTAAACAGTTAAATGAATGTATCATTTCTGATTCATAACTTTTAGTATGAAAACTAAAAGAAAAACTAAAGAAAACTTCATCTCTTGAAATAAAATTGCTCAAAGCAGGAGGCATTATTTATCCCCATAAATGTGTAACATCAGATTAGCTGGTTTTTATTTACAAGAACACAATGAAATTTGCTTTCTTTCCTATTTTACCTTTTGGAAATTTTGCGCACACACACACACACACACAAATTCTCTAATTCAGAATAATGAAGTATTAAATTCACTACATCTAATTTTGGGGCTGAAAATGTCATTCTGTATTTCCTTTTTAATGTTAAAAATTAAAAGTTAGAAGCAATTTAAATACTGATGTTCATGTACACATAACAGACAGTTTGGATTTGCTTCTAGGTTGAATACCGATTATACAGAGTGAAGTAAGCCAGAAAGAAAAACACCAATACAGTATACTAACACATATATATGGAATTTAGAAAGATGGCAATGACGACCCTGTATGCAAGATAGCAAAAAAGGCACAGATGTGTATAACGGACTTTTGGGTTCAGAGGGAGAGGGAGAGGGTGGGATGATTTGGGAGAATGGCATTCTAACATGTATACTATCATGTAAGAATTGAATCGCCAGTCTATGTCTGACGCAGGATACAGCATGCTTGGGGCTGGTGCATGGGGATGACCCACAGAGATGTTATGGGGAGGGAGGTGGGAGGGGGGTTCATGTTTGGGAATGCCTGTAAGAATTAAAGATTTTAAAATTTAAAAAAAAAAAAGAAAAGAAATAAAAAGGTACAGCCTTTACCTGAAAATTCATATTCCTTCAAATTGGGATATATCTATAGAGCATCCAAATTGAGAGTTTTGAGTCATTCAATCAGTTCCAAGAGGAAAAGGGGATGACAGAGCATAAGATGGTTGGATGGCATCACCAACTCGATGGACATGAGTTTGAGAAAGCTCCAGGAATTGATGATGGACAGGGAAGCCTGGTGTTCTGCAGTCCATAGGTCGCAAAGAGTCAGACATGACTGAGTGACTGAACTAAACTGAATCAATTCAATGAAACATACTGTTTGATGGTCTGTGGACTTAATAAAAGATATTGGGATCATTTTAAATAGTATGAGAGCCTTGCAGTGTTAATCAAGGCAAAAAATCACCAGTACTCAGTCGTACTTGGTCGGCCTAGGAACTACATTTCACACCTTCAAAGGACTTTTCAGATTTGTATATAGTTTTGCATCAACTGACCTACAAGTCAATAGCTTGGAATCCACAGGTTTCTACCTTAGCTTTTCTATCAGAGATCTTTAATATTATTCTTCTCAAAATATAGGAAGTGTTTTGATGTCTGAGTTTTGTCCAAGTTCCCATAGGATGTAATAGTAGTTCTCTGCTTATATATACACTATTTATCCACTAAGATACATCAAAGATATGAAGGAGGAGGTTGTTGTCAGTGGAGTACAGGGTTTGTTTATTAGAAGCTATTGAAGGATAAATTTTTACTTCTGTCCCAAGGTAATAAATAAGGCAAAACTTTCCTGGAGGTATGCATGTCTTTAGCAAGAGTATTGGGTTGTAGTTGACAGAAAAAAAGGTTATTTCCTCACACCTAAAGCAGTATAGATATGGTTTGCCCCACTGATGGTTTATAAAAATGAAAACAATCACTTCAATCTCCTTTTCTTGCATAGGGGGGTAGAAAAAATTTGAAATTAAATGTCAAATTAATCCATAAGTATGAAGAAGATCAAAGCTAGTTTTCTCCGAGTCTCATGAGTCATACAAAAGTTTCTCTGCTTTGATAAAGAGTAAAGGCAGGGGGCCAGCTCTCCATTTCCAAGAATATGCCCCAATTTTAATTGCTTAAGTCTGTTACTGATTACGTAGCACCCAGGCCAATGTTTCTTGACCATGAGATCAATGGCTAGACTATAGACAGTAGAGAGAACGAGGATTGCTAATTTCTACAGTCATTGTCTGGAATAGGGGAGGAATACAAAGAACGTTGATAAACCATAGATTTACCTATTTGATCAAGAGATTCCTCACACAAAACAAGGAAGAAAAGAAAGCCAGAAGAGAGGCAGAGAAACTATTTACTGGTCAAACTGACTGAAAGGAGACACCAGAAATGGAAGGCAGTCCTTGTTCTATTCTTAACAGCTGAACTTTCTGTTATACCTTTATTTCAGGGATGGCAAAATGGGTTTCTTGGCTAGAGACAATCTCCCTGGAACTAAAAAGACAAATATGTCTGCTTTTGTGCAAGTTGTTGCAAAAAAAAAAGGCAAATTCTCCTTCAATATGAAAATACTTTATTCGTAAAGCACATAGTCTTAAACCAGTACAAATGGATAGAGATGGTGTGTCTCTTGGCACAGATAATTTCCCCAGGTCACTTAGTCTATTAACAGTAGTGAGAATAAATTATGGCACATGTGCTTGAACAATCAGAATGAAATATATTATTTAAGCCACCCGTTTGCTATATTAGGCTAATTCTTGAAAGGCAACAGAATTTTCATTCCAATTAATGGTAATAGTCTTTACTACATTTGTCACATTTATCCTGGCAAAACCTACATTTCATCAAAGGAATGTATCTCTTGAAGACACCTGGAGAGTTTCTGACCCTATTGTGTACTTCATTACTGATTCTTGAAATCAGTTCAGTTCAGTCGCTCAGTTGTGTCCGACTCTTTGTGACCCCATGAATCACAGCACGCCAGGCCTCCCTGTCCATCACCAACTCCCAGAGTTCACTCAGACTCACGTCCATCGAGTTGGTGATGCCATCCAGCCATCTCATCCTCTGTCGTCCTCTTCTTCAGCCCCCAATCCCTCCCAGCATCAGAGTCTTTTCCAATGAGTCAACTCTTCGCATGAGGTGGCCAAAGTACTGGAGTTTCAGCTTCAGCATCATTCCCTTCAAAGAAATCCCAGGGGCTGATCTCCTTCAGAAAGGACTGGTTGGATCTCCTTGCAGTCCAGGGGACTCTCAAGAGTCTTCCCCAACACCACAGTTCAAAAGCATCAACTCTTCGGTGCTCAGCCTTCTTCACAGTACAACTCTCACATCCATACATGACCACAGGAAAAACCGTAGCCTTGACTAGATGGACCTTTGTTGGCAAAGTAACGTCTGCTTTTCAATATGTTATCTAGGTTGGTCATAACTTTCCTTCCAAGGAGTAAGCATCTTTTAATTTCATGGCTGCAGTCACCATCTGCAGTGATTTTGGAGCCAAAAAAATAAAGTCTGACACTCTTTCCACTGTTTCCCATCTATTTCCCATGAAGTGATGGGGCCAGGTGCCATGATCTTCATTTTCTGAATGTTGAGCTTTAAGCCAACTTTTTCCCTCTCCTCTTTCACTTTCATCAAGAGGCTTTTTAGTTCCTCTTCACTGTCTGCCATAAGGGTGGCGTCATCTGCATATCTGAGGTTATTGATATTTCTCCTGGCAATCTTGATTCTAGCTTGTGCTTCTTCCAGTCCAGCATTTCTCATGATGTACTCTGCATAGAAGTTAAATAAGCAGGGTGACAATATACAGCCTTGACGTACTCCTTTTCCTAGTTGGAACCAGTCTGTTGTTCCATGTCCAGTTCTAACTGTTGCTTCCTGACTTGCATATAGGTTTCTCAAGAGGCAGGTCAGGTGATCTGGTATTCCCATCTCTTTCAGAATTTTCCACAGATACTTGAAATGGCCTTCACCATTTCTCTGTTAACTTCAATCTTTCTCATCCTTATTCTCAGCGAAGCCTTCCCAGACACTACAACTCTTTCTGATCTCTCTTTTTTTTTTTTTTTTTGCTCCATACTTCTGTAAGTCAAATTTCTACATTTGGCATTTACATACATGCTATGTTTTTACAAATTTATGAGGGCCCTATATTAGCCAGATAATGTGCTTTTAGTCTCTAATCTGCATATAGAATTTCTTTTCTATTAAACACATTGCTTAACTTCTCTAATCTTTCCTTTCCTTGTTAGTAAAGTGAAAAGAATAATATAGCATTTCTTTTCCTACAAGTATAACCAAAGTAACTAATTAAGCTTGAAATAAATGTTTATCATCGTTAACAACAGCACTGCATTTTTTTGTGTTTAGTTATTTTCTTTTTGGATTAATAGTACTTTAGGAATAAAATAATAAATGAATAATATTATTAATAAAATAAATAAATTAAATGATTAAATAATTAAATAAATAAAATAATTCTGAACTAAACATCTTCCCTTGCTTCCTCAACTTCTTTATCAAACTCTGTCTTTGCATTTATACCAATATAAGATACTCTATGGTATATCTATCTCTCTTACTAAAAGGTTCCAAAGATAAACCTGCATTATAGTTACCCTTGAATATTTAATGCTTACCGCCTCCAGTGAATCCAGTCTTAGAGAAGAGCCCCTACTTCTTTGAGTTTTATCTCTAGGGGTGACACTAGGCTCTTACAGTAAGAATCAGAGAACAATTCCCTTGTGTATCTGGCAGAGGGTGAGGAAAAGTAGCTGTTTTGAAACACAGAATACTGGGGTTGGTAGCCTTTCCCTTCTCCAGGGGATCTTCCCAACCCAGCGATCAAACCCAAGTCTCCTGCATTGCAGGCAGATTCTTTACCAGCTCAGCCACAGGGAAAGCATTTTGAAACACAATGCCTGCCCTAAAAATGAACTATTTCACCAGAGTCTAACAGAGTAGAGTTTTATCTGAGCTAACCCACCTAGGGGAAGAAAAATACTCAACTCCAGCTTCCTCTAGCCTTGGACAGAAAGGAAGAAAAATACCCAGGTTTTGTCTCCTGTAGACTTCCATGTGGAGTAGGAAAATACTTAATTCCAGCCCCAACTAGCCTCTATCTAGAAGGGTTGTGGGGGACTGAGAGCCAACTATAAACATCACAGACCAGGTATACAAGTAGACTAAAGACTGAGATCAAATCATAGGACTATAGACATTACAGAATGCTTCCCTTCACCCACACCTCAACAACACATCAAAAAGTCTTGTTTAACCCAATTCTTGAGAATTTTCCAAAATTAATATCAGAAACCAAAACACAGTTCTAAACTTGTACCTTAAGAAAATAAGAAAAGAGAAGCAAATTAAATACAATCTAAAAAGAATGAAAGAAATAATAAAAACTAGAGCAGAAATCAGTGAAATTGAAAACAGGAAGTTAATAGAGGAAAACCAAACTAAAAGCTGGTTCTTTGAAAAGAACAATAAAATTTAAAAATGTTTAGCTAGACTAAGATAAAAAGAAGATACAAATTTCCAAAACAGAAAAAAGATGTAACTAATAATAAACATAATAAAAAATACAAAAAAATTATTATCCACAAAGTTGATAACTTAGATAAAAAGGATCAGTTCACTTACAGACACAATTTATAAAACTTCATACAAAGAAAAACAGATCATATGAATAAACCTATCTTTATTAAAGAAATTGAGTTAATTATTAATAACCAAAAATAGAAAACAAAGCAGAAAGTATTAGGCTTTGCTGTGTTCACTAGTGAATTCTACCAAACATTAAGGAAGAAATTTTATCAATTCTCTGCAACCTCTTAAAGAAGAGAGGGAATTTTTTCTAACTCAGTGTGTAAGGTCAGAATATCCTAATACCAAAACTGGACAAATATTACAAGAAAGGAAAACTACAGTTAGTATCTCTCATGAACACAGATGCAAAAATCCTCAACAAAATAACAGCAAATCAAACCTAACAATGTATGAAAAGAACTGTGCACCATAACCAAATGGAATTGATTCCAAGTATGCAGGCTTTGTTCAACTTTTAAAAATCAAATATAATCCATCATATTAACAGGCCAAAGGAAAAAAAGTAATATGATAATATCAGAAGATGTGAAAATGCATTTGACAAAAATCTAACACTCATTTTTTATAAAAACTGTTATGAAACCATGGATAGAAGGAATCTTCCTCAACTTGTTAGAGCATTGGTGAAAAATCTACATCTATCATCATACTCATGGTGATAACCTAGAAGTTTCCCTCTCAGTTCAAAAACAAGACAAAGGTATCCCAGGTCACCCCTGCACTTCAACATAATCTGGAAGTCCTAAATAAATATATAAGAAAATAAAGAAAAGAAAGGTAAACAGGTTGCAAAGGAAGAAATTTGCCAACAGCTGCTGGATCATGGAAAAAGCAAGAGAGTTCCAGAAATACACCTACTTCTGCTTTATTGACTATGCCAAAGCCTTTGACTGTGTGGATCACAATAAACTGTGGAAAATTCTGAAAGAGATGGGAATACCAGACCACCTAACCTGCCTCTTGAGAAATCTGTATGCAGGTCAGGAAGCAACAGTTAGAATTGGACATGGAACAACAGACTGGTTCCAAATAGGAAAAGGAGTACGTCAAGGCTGTATATTGTCACCCTGCTTATTTAACTTCTATGCAGAGTACATCATGAGAAACGCTGGACTGGAAGAAACACAAGCTGGAATCAAGATTGCTGGGAGAAATATCAATAACCTCAGACATGCAGATGACACCACCCTTATGGCAGAAAGTCAAGAGGAACTAAAAAGCCTCTTGATGAAAGTGAAAGAGGAGAGGGAAAAAGTTGGCTTAAAGCTCAACATTCAGAAAATGAAGATCATGGCATCTGGTCCCATCACTTCATGGCAAATAGATGGGGAAACAGTAGAAACAGTGTCAGACTTTATTTTGGGGGGCTCCAAAATCACTGCAGATGGTGACTGCAGCCATGAAATTAAAAGACACTTACTCCTTGGAAGAAAAGTTATGACCAACCTAGATAGTATATTCAAAAGCAGAGACATTACTTTGCCGACTAAGGTCCATCTAGTCAAGGCTATGATTTTTCCAGTGGTCATGTATGGATGTGAAAGTTGGACTGTGAAGAAGGCTGAGCACCAAAGAATTGATGCTTTTGAACTGTGGTGTTGGAGAAGACTCTTGAGAGTCCCTTGGACTGCAAGGAGGTCCAACCAGTCCATTCTGAAGGATATCAGCCCTGGGATTTCTTTGGAAGAAATGATGCTAAAGCTGAAACTCCAGTACTTTGGCCACCTCATGCAAAGAGTTGACTCATTGGAAAAGACTCTGACAATGGGAGAGATTGGGGGCAGGATGAGAAGAGGACGACAGAGGATGAGATGGCTGGATGGCATCACGGACTCGATGGATGTGAGTCTGAGTGAACTCCGGGAGATGGTGATGGACAGGGAGGCCTGGCATGCTGCGATTCATGGGGTCGCAGAGTCGGACATGACTGAGCAACTGAACTGAACTGAACTGATTTGTGGATAACATGATTGCCTATGTAGAAAATCCCAAAGAATCAATAAGAACACTCCTTGAGCTAAGTGACTATAATAAAGTTTAAGTACAAGGTTAATATACGGAAGTCAGCTGCTTTCTTATATGCCAGCAATGAACAACTGGACTTTGAAATTTAAAATACTATACCATTTACATTAGCACCTTCAGAAATGAAATATTTAAGTAGAAATCTTATAATACATCTGCAAGACTGATACGAGGGAAACTATAAAAGTCTTATGGAAAAAAAAGAAGTTAATAAATGGAGATACTCCATGTGTGTGAATATTAAGATTCAACATTGCTAAAATATCAGATCTTCCCAACTTGATCTACTGATTCAACACAATCAATACTTGAATCATACTATGTATGATTTCAATTTCTGTAAATTTATTGAGATATTTTATGACTCAGAATATAGTCTATTCTGGTGAAGTTTGTAAGTGTACTTGAATTGCTGATATTGTTCAGAGTATTCTTGAAATGTCAATTAGGTCATTTTGGTTGATAGTTGAGGTTGATAGCTACATTAAGACCTTCCACATTCTCACTGATTTTTTTCTACTTCATTGATTATTGAGAGACAGATTTTGAAGTCTCTAATGGCAACTGTGCATCTGTATATTTCTTTCTTCAGTTTTATCATTCTTTGTTTTGTGAAGAACCCCTTTCTTAGTGCCGGGGTCCAGCCCCGGTGGATCCAGGGAATTCGAAGGGTGGACGGCGTTGGCGTGGAAAGACTTGTTTATTTATTAATGAAAGATTAGATTAAGAAACTATAGTGTAGTAAGAAGATTAAGTGGAGGAAGAGGGCTGAATAGCTTGGTTTACGCGGAAGGCCAATAAAATTCCAGACAAGGAATTTGCACCATCTACGTTGGGCCACCGGCGCCCGCTTGAATATCTAAGGGTGCCTCGCCTTAAGCTCCCTTTCTCGCGGGTCTTAACAGCCGGGGCAAGTAAGTAGACCTGGTGAGCCTCCGCGCTCCAGGTGGAAATTCAACCCGAAATTAAAGTAAAGAGCAGAGAGAGGGAAAGAGAGAGGAGAAGAAAGAGAGAGAGAGACACGGGGGGAGCCAGAGTGCCAAGAAACCAGGCCGGGAGACTAGTTAGAGAAGCTGGTCCAAGAAGCTGGCCCCATCCTTTATTGTTCAGAAGGCCTTTTATACTTTTGATAAAACACAGAGATCAATGGGTAACACAAGATTATGTAGCGTTCGCAGCTCAAGCTCTTTCTATACATCATTTGGTATACAAAAGGTCTCAGGTGATTTACATTATCTTCTGGCCAAGAGGCTTGTTAACACTTTTTGGCTCTCTTCCTTAATGAATGTTAATCTTGTTTCCCCTGAAGTGTTTTTCTTTAATCTACATCTCCTTAAAGCATTAACATTAAAGTTACATCTCTATAGAACAAAGGTGCAGTGGGACACAACAAAGAAGGTACTTAACTCAAAGATCTAATGTTGCTAACACAAGGTCTACTACTTGTTTTTCTAACTATATCTACAACTAAAGGATGTGAAAATTTGGCAGCAAATATTGACTCAACAAATGAAACCTTTAATCAGTCCTAAAAAGATTTTGACTCCTCGGAAGCTCCTACATTCCTAGGATGTTTTAAGCTTCCTGTGCCTCCTGCAGTCAGGAGGCCTCAAACAATCACACGCACAGCTGTAAAGTCCTGCAGGCAGGCTAGAAAGCCATCAGAGGGTTTTTTGGATTGAAACACTCTTTTAAATGCAGAAGACTAAAGCCCTGAATTGACTTTTTCCAGAAAATGTCAGAAGAGTGGAAAAGCAGAGCACAAAAGCCGGCAGATTTTTGTTGGGGTACATGCTTAGGAATTTCCAGAGGGGTCCCTGAAGTCTGAGCACGCCTTGCGTATGTCAGCTTCCTTCCTCATGACCTTGTCACGGGCGGGATTCCTCACACTGGCTCCCAGCATCTTAGGTACAGACATACTTAGTATTGTCATGTTTTCTTATTTGACAACTTCATCAGTATTTAATATCTTTCTTTCTTTTAATATCTCTAGTAATATTCCTTGTTATGTTTATAATTTGTATTATATAAATATAACTACATCATTTTAAAATTAATCTTTCCATAGTACATCTTTTATCAGATGTTTACTTTTAATGTGTGTCATTTCTATATTTAAAGTGGTTTTCTTTTAGACTTTTTATATTGGGTCTTAAATCTTATCCAGTTTGGCAAGCTCACTCTTTTAATTGTGTGGTGGAATGTGTGCATGAGTGTGTGTGTGCTCAGTTGCTCAGTCGTATCTGACTCTTTGTGACCCCATGGACTGTAGCCTACCAAGTTCCACTATCCATGGGATTCTCCAGGCAAGGATACCAGTGGGTTGCCATTTCCTCCTTCAGGGGATCTTCTCAACCTAGGGGTCAAACCCACATCTTCAGCATCTCTTGCATTGGCAGGTGGATTCTCTACCACTGAGCCACCTTGGAAGGCTGTGTGGTTGAATAATTTCTGTTTATTGATATGGTTGGATACAAATCTATAAATTTAAATTGTTTGCTTTCAGTCCTGTTTTTTATTCCTTTTTCTCTTTTTCTTAATATTATTATTAATATTTCTTAATATTTTTCTTTCTCTATTTTAGCTATACTCTTGGCTCATTATTTGTACCTATTTTAAGTCAACATTTGCAATAGGGTTCATGATATTCATCATCTACAGCCTTTCTACAGTCTAGTTTAAAAAAAAATTCCCAATTTATTCCTACCATCTTTTGCATTAATGTTTTCATACTTTCCTATTTTCCTCATTTTTGCTACTGCAGCAGTATCATTTCATTATATATATTATTGTAGCATCTACAGTGATAATTTACTAGCATTTATTAAACATATACTATGTGCCAGATACTTTGTTAATTTACATGAACCATGCTATTTAATACACATAATTCTGTACAGTAAGTACCTTTATCATATCCATTTAATAGCTAATGAATTTGAGGCATAGAGAAAGTAAGTGATTAACAAAAAATTACACATCCTTCTAATATTTGAAATTAGCCAGTTCCTCACCAGAGTTTCAATCTATAAATTACATTTGCTGGCACATAATTAATTTATTAAATTATAAAAATTTCTAGTATTCTTAGTTTGTCTTCTAAAATTTCCTATTGGGAAAAATTTTTGTTTACAAATTTTAACATTAATTTCCTCTTATTCACTAATAATTTTGCTTTGTGTCTTATTCTATTTGTCAGTACCTCTAGAATAATTAAATAGTTGTAAAGATAAGTGCATATTTTATTCTTGATTTCAAGTGAATTCTTCTATGGTCTTATCTTAGTGTATTGGGATTTTTTAAGAGTAATCAGTGAGTATATTTTATTGAATGTTTGACAAACCTTTCAGATTCCTGCTTTTCCCTGTTTTATAAACCTATTACAATCACATATTGCATTATTATGGAAAACAACAAAAACTTCTAGAAAGAAGGGAAATTATCTGAAAAATAAAGTCAACATTTCTAACTCAATGAAAAAATTAACATTTGCCTATGAATAGAATGGCATGTGACTTGAACATTCTTTCCAGTAGAGAGTTCAATCAGTACCAACATTCAATAAATTTTTACTGACTACCTAAATGGACTAGAGAATTTTCACAGTTCATAATGACTAACATTATCTTCCATATGCCTAATGCCAAAATACAGAATTTTACCCAACATTCAAATGATGGTATTATATTGCTGCAATCTGTTCTATAACCAAATCCAAAAATTGATTTGACAATTTTAATGTAGTATAAGGCTGAGTCCAGAGCATAATCTCATGAAAGACATTTTAAATTCTTATTTTTAATGCAGCCAGTGTATTACCATGTGTCACCTAATCCATCAAAAAGGTTAAACGGGGGCTTTGTAGAATAGTAATGTCTGCATGACGCCAGAAGCTCTATAGGTTAGGAAAGCTCAGGTGCAACTTCTTACACAGTAAAGGAATTTTCATGATCTTTTCTTCTAAATATCCATGAGTATAAGATGATCTCTTGTATAGCATCAATAATAATGAGTGGACGTTAGGGTATACTTAGATTTACAACTAATCAAATAATAGCACTTCATTAATTTCTTCTTCTCTGATTCAAGGAAAATCAAAAGAAGTAGCCTTATTTAACTTAATATATACATTCTCTAATTGTATCATGTACTCATCTCTCTTTCAAGATTGGTGGCTTCCTGAAAGGTAATCACATATCTATATCCATATGCAAGCACATATACACATACACACAGATATAAGTGCACATATATGTGTCTTTTCAATAATTATGCAATTTAAAATCAGTGACAGAACCCTAAATACAAAGTAGGACTACACAGATATATCACAAACCAAATTTCTGGACAAAATTTTCAGTTATCCTCTAGGGCTGCACTGTGTAATGTTACAGCTACTAGCCATAAGTGACCATTTAAATCATACTTAATTAAATAAAATTTAGCAGCCTAAGTGTCCATCAACAGATGAATGGATAAAGGAGTTGTTATATATATAAATGTGAAGTCACTTTAGTTGTGTCCGACTCTGTGCAACCCCACGGATGGAAGCCCACCAGGCTCCCCCGTCACTGGGATTTTCCAGGCAAGAACACTGGAGTGGGTTGCCATTTCCTTCTCCAGTGCATGAAAGTGAAGTCACTCAGTTGTGTCCAACTCTTAGCGACCCCATGGACTTCAGCCTACCAGGCTCCTCCATCCACAGGGTTTTGCAGGCAAGAGTACTGGATTGGGTTGCCATTGCCTTCTCAGAGAGATATATATATATATATACGTATATATGTGTATACATATATATACATATATATACGTATATATATACACACATATATATATATACACACACACACATACACATATATACAATGGAATATATATGTATAAAATACTAAGCTATTTAAAAAACAAAACAAAAATTTTCCCATTTGAAGCAATATGGATGGACATGGAGGATAGTATGCTAAGTGAAATAAGTCAGACAAAGACAAATACTGTATGATAACACTTTTTTGTGTAATCTAAAATATACTCAGATATAGATAACAAACTAGTGGTTACCAGTGGGAAGAGGGAAGAAAGGGGCAATACAAGGAAAGGGGGATTCAGAAGTACAAACTATTAGGTATTAGGTATAAAATATTGTATATCATGGGAAATTTAGTCAAAATTTTATAATAACTATAAATGAAGTATAGCCTTTAAAAATTTCAAATCACTATATGATACACCTGTAACTTATATAATATTGTAGAGAAAATATATACTTGAAGTGAAACATAAATTCATTTCCGGTTCACACTAGCCACATTTCAAGTGCCCAACAGCACGTGTAAGTAGTGGCTAACATACTGGACTGGGCTTTCTAGGTGGCTCTGTAGTAAAGAATCTACCTACTAATGCAGGAGATGTGGGTTCAGTCCTGGGGTCAGGAAGATCCCCTGGAGAAGGAAATGGTAATCCCACTCCAGTATTCTTGCCTGGGAAATCCCATGGACAGAGGAGCCAGGCAGGCTGCAGTCCCTGGAGTTGCAAAAGTGTTGGACACAACTGAGTGACTAAACAACAGCACATACTGGACAACACACATATAGAACACTTTTCTCATCACAGAACATTCTAAGGGACAGCACTGCTCTAAGAATTACAGGTAGTTCTCCTTCACCACTCTGCAGGAGGAATTCCTATGAAAGCGTTAACAACCTTTCAAATTCTTCTTCAAACAGCTTTAACTGTGAAGACTACTACACGTAGAGGGCCTTCAGCCATAGAACAATTGATTTTTCACAACAGTACATGAAAAGTGTTAAAGCAATACATTCCCTTGAGCCACTTCTCAACTATGACTCCCAGAGGAGAGCTTGGTGATGCTAAAGTTGAAAATCCATGGTGCTACAAAAATGCAGGATCAGTTTTTTACTTACATCTCAAGTACACAGCAACTCTCCTTATGAATGCTGAGTTTTAATCCAGTTTTTTCTCTCTCCTCTTTTACCTTCATCAAGAGGCTCTTTAATTTCTCTATGCTTTCTGCCATAAGGCTGGTGTCATCTGCATATCTAACATTATTGATATTTAAAACTCAACATCCAAAACGTGAAGATCATGGCATACGTTCCCATAGCTTCAGGCCAAATAGACAGGGAAACAATGAAAACAGTGACAGACTTTTTCTTGGGCTCCAGAATAACTGTGGATGGTGACTACAGCCATGAAATTAAAAGGTGCTTACTCCTTGGAAGAAAAGCTATGACAAACCTAAACAGCATATTATAAAGCAGAGATATAACTTTGCCAACAAAGGTCCATCTAGTCAAAACTATGGTTTTTCCAGTAGTCATGTATGGATGTGAGAGTTGGACCATAAAGAAGGCTGAGCAATGAAGAATTGATACTTTTGAACTGTGGTGCTCAAGAAGACTCTTGAGAGTCTCTTGGACTGCAAGATCAAACCAGTCAAATCTAAAGGAAATCAACTCTGAATATTCTTTGGAAGGATTGATACTGAAGTTGAAACTCCAATACTTTGGCCACCTGATGGAAAGAGCCAACTTATTGGAAAAGACCCTGATGCTGGGAAAGATTGAAGGCAGGAAGAGAAGGGGATGACAGAAGATGAGATGGTTGGATGGAATCACCAATTCAGTAGACATGAGTTTGAGCAAACTCCGGGAGATGGTGAAGGACACGGAAGCCTGGCATGCTGCAGTCCATGGGGTCACAAAGAGTCAGACACAACTGAGCGAATGAACAGCAACTACTAATGAAAAGGTATAAAGCTCCATAATCACCAGAGCAAGGGGAACACACTGAGCAGAACAATGCAGTTGTCAAACAGAACAAGAGCTGAAACATTACACAACTATAGCCAGCATCATGTAGAACTTATGAGAAAAAAACAAACCATACATAGTCACATATTAATTAAGCTGCAGTAGTTGAAAACAAGACATAGTCAAGACACACATACATGTGATTTACTAATAAAGCCCCAGAGAAAGAAGCAGTCACAGAGAAGCAGAGGGCATCTCTTTCGACACAAAGCACATACAATACAATAAAAAGATTCAACAATGTTAAGCTATATGGCTTCAGTTTATCACCTTTTTCTTACATTTAAAGTTGGCAAGTTGATATTAAAACATATATCTACTATGCTTTTTTATTTATAGAGGGATATGATATTTGTAAAACTTTAATTTGTGGGTTGGGGTCTATAATTTTCAGAATATCTCCTTTTTTAATCTTCAAATACTCCTTAATTAAGGAATTCATAATTATTATTATTTTTAAAAGACTGAATTGAATGTAATCTGTCTACAAGAGTCAAAATTCACTTTTCAGAGGAGAGAAACCAACCGAAGCCTTTCTTTGTAGAATTCTGGTGAGGCTTATTCTGGTGTGTGTGTGTGTGTGTGTGTGTGTGTGTGTGTATGTGCCTGTGTAAGTTTATACATTTTTATGTGTGTCTGTGCTATACGTAGCAATCACAGATTTCTCTACAGAATGTTGAGACATTATCCACCTTTGCTTTAGCTGAACCAGGAAGCAGGTCAAACATTTAGGAAGTGACTATAAATCTACTGAGGTTTTTTTTTTTTTTTTTTTTTTAAGCTATGAGAATTACCATCATGCATAGATTCTTTATGTAAATCATTAAAAAGTAGATCAGACAATGTCATCCCTTATTATTCTCAAGAAAACATTGAGATATTCCTGTTTACTTCTTGCCTGTGATCATATCACAGTAGAATACAACAGATAAAAGGAGAAAAAAAATTATTAAAGCAGCAAGCCACATTCACCTCCGTTAATTGAAAAATCATTTCAAGCAGCTATTTAACACCCAGATAACCATGATGGTGTCATCACTCATCTAAAGCCAGACATCCTGGAATGTGAATTTAAGCGGGCCTTAGGAAGCATCACAATGAACAAAGCTAGTGGAGGTGATGGAATGCCAGTTGAGCTATTTCAAATCATAAAAGATGATGCTGTCAAAGTGCTGCACTCAATATGCCAGCAAATTTGGAAAACTCAGCAGTGGCCACAGGACTGGGGAAGGTCAGTTTTCATTCCAATCCCTAAGAAAGGCAATGCCAAAGAATGTTCAAATTACTGTACAATTGCACTCATCTCACACACTAGCAAAGTAATGCTCAAAATTCTCTAAGCCAGACTTCAACAGTACATGAACCGTGAATTTCCAGATGCTCAAGCTGGATTTAGAAAAGGCAGAAGAACCAGAGATCAAATTGCCAGCATTTACTGGATCACCGAAAAAGTGAGAGAGTTCCCAGAAAAACATCTACTTTTGCTTTATTGACTATGCCAAAGCCTTTGACTGTGTGGATCACAACAAACTATGGAAAATTCTTAAAAGATAGAAATAGCACACTGCCTGACCTGCCTCCTGAGAAATCTGCATGCAGATCAAGAAGCAACAGTTAGAACTGGACATGGAACAACAGACTGGTTCCAAATTGGGGAAGAGTATGTCAAGGCTGTATATTGTCACCCTGCTTATTTAACTTATATGCAGAGTACCTCATGCAAAATGCTGGGCTGGATGAAGCATAAGCTGGAATCAACATTGCTGAAAGAAATATTAATAACCTCTGATATGCAGATGACACGACCTTTATGGCAGAAAGTGAAGAAAAACTAGACAGCCTCTTGATGAAAGTGAAAAAAGACAGCGAAAAAGCTGGCCTAAAACTCAGCATTCAGAAAACTAAGATAATGGCATCTGGTCCCATCACTTCATGGCAAATAGATGGGGAAACTGTGGAAATAGTAAAAGATTTTATTTTCTTGGGCTCCAAAATCATGCAAATGGTGACTGCAGCCATGAAATTAAAAGACACTTGCTCGTTGGAAGAAAAGCTATGACAAACCTTGACAGCATATTAAAAAGCAGAGACATTACTTTGCCAACAAAGATCTGTCTAGTCAAAGCTGTGGTTTGTCCAGTAGTTATGTATGGATGTGAGACTTGGACTATAAAGAAAGCTGAGCACTGAAGAATTGATGCTTTTGAACTGTGGTGTTGATGAAGACTCTTGAAAGTCCCTTGGACTGCACAGAGATCAAATCAATCAACCCTAAAGGAAATCAGTCATGAATTTTCATTGGAAGGACTGATGCTGAAGATGAAACTCCAATACTCTGGCCACCTGATGCGAAGAACCGATTCATTGGAAAAGACACTGATGTTGGGAAAGATTGAAGGCAGGAGGAGAAGGTGACGACAGGGGATGAGATGGTTGGATGGCATCATGTACTGAATTGGCCTGAGTTTGAGTAGGCTCTGATGGACAGAGAAGCCTGGCATGCTGCAGTCCGTGGAGTTGCAGAGTTGGACATGACTGAGCAACTGAAATGAACTAAACTGATTTATCACATATGTTGATAGTAACATCAATTCCAATACAATTGTAACTTAAAAATATGAATAGAGTAAGAACTTAAATGTTAGATGCACAAATTTGCACATGTCACACCTATTAAAGTTTTGGACAGTTATCAACTAAACCCAAGAATGAGGTTCAGTGTCATTCAGCAACCTTTCAGGTAGGTAAGATTTAATATCAGTGTAAATTTTATTCCTTCCTATTCACTACCCTCTGCAGCTATATTCTTGGCACTGACCTGTTCCTGCTTCTGAGGTTAGACAGTATGATTTAAAGCATGGCTCTCCTCATTCCCTACAGTAATTAGTCTGCTTTGCCTAAGAAAGTTGCTTGCCAAGGAGCATTTTAATTGGGTACCAGTTTCTGTAACTAACTAAAAGTCAAGCTTGTGACCTTAAAGTTTCATGCTGAAACATCCAGGTGACCCAATATCATTGGACCTAGATTTGGCTGGAAATTTTAGCTTCTTTTAATGACTGTTGAATGAAATTATTTCTCTAGAATGAGAAGTATTATCTATTATCACAGGGTCATTAAAGCCTGTATCCAGTGTCTACACAAACCTCCCAGTAATTATGAAAGCCTACACCTGAGTTTGGATTCCAGATACTTGTTACATTCGAGTTTTACGGGGTGTAGTTACTTGCTCTGACATGGTTTGTTTTTTTACTAAACACTGAGGTTATTTCACCAAAAGCTTACAAAAGTGAATGGACCTTTCTATGAATAATTTATTAACAGAAGCAGCAACACCTTTAAAATATCTCTCACCATATATTGTATCAAGGGCCATACACATAGGATATTTGATGTCCTAGAATTACAATTACAAAACTGCAGCAATTTACAACCTAAAAAGATCTATCTTATTCAATGTGTTAGTTAAGAAAATGTAGATTTTCATTTGTTTATAACCTGTGGTATTCTGACTTTAAACTTAGTATATGATTCCCTCTTAGAGGCCCTTTAGCATTTAAGACGTCAGAAAGAAGCTTCATCCTGAGGTATTAGACAATAGTGGGTATAATGCATTAACTCTGGAGCTGAACAGAACTAGGCTGAACAGAACCACCACTCAGTGACTGTGTGACATTGAAGAAATACCTTAACTTTGCTGATCCCTATTCTTCATCTGTAAACTACCATACATAATCCTTAATCCTATCTCACTACTTCATAATCCTACCTCATAATCTGACCTCTCCTTTTTGTAAGGAGAAAGGAGACCATACATGTATCATGGCTGAGATAGATCATATCCGCTAGTAAACAGTCAATATATGATGGTCCTTATTATTCTTTTGAAAGCACCAATAAACAAACATACACACACATACACAGAAATCCTTTTCTAAAAGTTCAGTCTAGCAACACGTCTGAACTTTTTCAGACACACAGCATCATTCTGCTGGCCTTGCTCATACTGAGTTGTACTCACAAAGCATGCTTAATAATATTTGCAAAGATTTGTTTGCAGATCTAAATATGGATTTTCCTTTTGGAAATAAAAGAATTCTTCAGGTTAACAAGATTTAAAAAAAAGAAAAAAAGTTTTTAGCCATCACCTTCTACATTCCTTACATTTCTATGCTTATATTTTCATGTAAACAGTAGGCTCGTAATAACATATTCTTTTAATATGGCCTAAATTTATCAGACCACCATTTTGAAAAGGATACAAAATGCACACGGCAAGCATGCACACAGACACATATATTCATGGATCAAACTTCCCAGTGATTTTTATCTTTAATTTATGGTAAAGATTTCTGTCCTATTTTTCTCCTTTCCTGTTATATACAAAAGAGAACTTACATTATGAGGCCTCATTATTTTAATTGCATTGAAACTACCCTTTTTATTTCCTTAGCACTGTTTTTTTCACATTAGATAAATCCTCCCACATCAGAACTTAGAATAGGGGGATCCCTGTAGAATACATTTGGAATAGGATCACTTTACAGAATGAATTTAACCTGAGCAAAAGCTAATTTTTATCTGAGCCAGCTCTTTTGCAATCAAAATGGTACTATAGAATGAGATAAGGAATGTTAGTTCTTTATCGCTCATGTAACAAATGTTTTAATAATACAGAATAGCATGTTAGTTATTTTTAGTGACAATATGAGGACAGTAATGAGAAAAGAAAATCATCATATATTCATTCTCCTGAAAGGTATTACAATAAGATTGGGGACAGACAAAAAAATTAATCAATTGTACTCAGCCAAAGGGAAATAAGAACGGTAAGAACAGGAACAACAACAGAAAAATCCACTGTGCTGGCATAAGTTCAATTCCTGTCCACTTCTGGAGACTTATCAAGCTCTTATCAAAATCTACTTAGATGCCTGTTTCTTGCTTTCAGAGTATTCTATCGACTGCTGCCTCAGTGAAAAGTACCTCTACTAGTTATCCTTTTTAACCTGCTCTGCAACAGAACCACAGGGCACAGGTTCCTTCAAACCCCTGGACCAGCTGTTATATCAACAGTCCCAGAATTAAAGCAAAGGAAATGGCCTACAGTGGGAAAGGAAGGATTCCTAAGTGCACTTGTGGTGCACTTCATCATCATTTCAGGAAATTCATGTGGTGTTTCTAAATTAAAATACAAGAAAATGTTTTGATGAATTAGATTGCTTTTAGTGGAGACTAGGTGTTTATCCTTTGCAGCAATAGAGCAACTATCAAAGGCTTACGTTTATGTGTTTGTTTTTAAAAAAAAATTGAGCTAATGGCTAGTTTCTGATGGTTTTAGGAATTCTGAGAGTGTTATATTACCTGGACCAATAGAAAGTCTTTCTTTATGAACTTTCTGAATGGTGTTTTGAATTTTACAACATTTAACGTATGTTCTTATATCTTCACAATTTTTAACTGACATTTGTAAATTAGGGGATATGAGAATGACACAATAATCAAAAACAATTTTATGAATATAACCCATAGCTCTGAGAAATGTTCAAAATTAAAATTCTTGAGATAAAAAGAAAATAGCATCACTTAAAAAAATAGCCATAACAATGAACCACCTGTGACACTATTTAGCTTGAGAAAGCAAGGTCTGTATTTTGGCCAGAAACAAAAAGGAATGGAAAGATTGTTGGTTAAAATTTATGTTTGTTTGGATTATTTTATTGTCATTGTCCACTAAGAATAAGAGTCACATCTGTGATACCAAATGGCTTCAAATTTCCCAGTGTCCTTAGGGATGGTATTAGAAGTGAAATCGCCTTCTCTTCTGATGCAGACAGTGCTGGGTTGAGAAGACACTGACTTGGTAGATCAAAGTAACTGAAGATTAGCAAAGTGAGGTCTCCAGACCAATGGCATCAGCATCTCCAGAGAATCTGTCATAAATATTACTGAATCAGAGCCTCTGGGGTCAAGACCAGCAGTCAGTTTTAGCAAGCCCTCCAGGTGATTCTGATGCCTTCCAAAGGTTAAAAACCACTGAACTAAACCACTCCAAAACATTCAGGACAAAGATCAGGTAAAGAGGTAAAATCATTAGCTCACAGCTATGTCAGCTATACTTGTGTGCTCTTATCTAAAGGTTACCGAATCCAACCTCATACTGCTTGCCACATGACAGGCCAATAGATTGTGAGACTAGATGTTAAGGCAAGGAACTGCAACTTTATTTGGAAAGCCAGAAGACTATAAAGATGGTGAACTAATGTCCCAAAGAACCATCTTACTCAAGTTAGAGTCCAGGCTTCTTTTAAGATACTAAAAATGGAGTAGGGTGGTTGGTTGTTGCGAACTTCCTGGTGCTGGAATCCTTTGTTCTTGCAACTGTCCATCTACGTCTGGTCACAGTGTTTCTGTAAACCTCTAACAAATGACAAATATTCTAAGAAAAATGCTATTCTCTGTTCTGCAACTTATTTCCAGATGAATGGAAAAGTGTTACATACCTTTAAAGAAAAGAGTCTTGAGCATGGGTTACCATGTCTATTTCAGGCTACAAGCAACAATCTGCAGAGACAGCATGACTAAGCACAGAGAACAGAGCACAAAGGTTAGAGCTAAAAGAACAGATTCAATATGGAGTCAGGTTTGTTTTCCTCTGTTACATAAATCCATAATGTGATATCATAAAAATGAATGCATCATGAGTGCTGGGTTTTGGTATCCTTGACAGAAACCTGAGCTTATTTAAGGAAACAAATATTTTAAAAGTTTGATAATTTAGTAATTATAATTCACATAGTTTGATGTAAAAATACATAATATTGCTTGATACATTTTGCATGTATTATAAAGCATACACTGTAGCAGCTTAATTTAAAACCCACTTAAAAACTGGGTTTCTTTTACATTGATGCCAGATATAAAATTGAGTCATAATTAGTTCAGCCACCTAATGTGAAGAGCCAACTCATTGGAAAAGACCTTGATGCTGCATAAGATTGAGGGTAGGAGGAGAAGTGGGTAACAGAGGATGAGATGGTCAGATGGCATTATTGACTCAATGGACATGAGACTGAGAAAACTCTGGGAGATAGTGATGGAGAGAGAAGCTTGGTATGGTGTTCATGGGGTTGCAAAGAATCGGACATAACTGAGCAACTGAATAACAAAATAACAAATAATTAGTTTAAAAAACTGCATGTACTCATAACTATGAAGTTGTGTGACATGCCATTAAAATAGCACACAGTATTTCTATAAGTTAACTTACATTACCATAGTGAAGGAATGAATGAACCAGGCATTGCAACTTCACAGTTTATTCCATTTGATGGAGTCACTGCTTTTAATGATAACTGGAAATATTCCCTGGGGCTAAATAAAAGCAATATGGGCCTAGAACTTCTTACAGTCAAAGTAAGGATGCTTTCAAAAGTATCCAGCAAAGAGTTCACCTCAAAGTCTGCTTCAAATCCTAGTCATATGTCCTCAAATGCTTAAATAGATGATGTTATTGTAACTCAGTAAATTAAGAGCCATAAGTTTGGGATCTGTGCAAAACATGACATTGGTAGCATTAAGTATGTACATGAGTTTCTACTAGTGCTTACAGGAAAATGTTACATATTTATTTTTCAAAGTATGTATATTCCAAATTTCAGTTATAATCAACACCCAAGCCATCATCACAAAACATAGAAAGGTCTACAGAAGATAGATTTAGAATAATTGTCTTAGTATGTTTAGACTGCTATAACATAATGTCATACACAGTGGGTTATGATCAACAGAAAAGTTTTCTCACAGCTCTGGAAGCTGGGAAATTCAAGATCAGGGCATTGGCAGATTCAGTGTCTGGTTTGCTTCCTCATAGATGGTGCTTTCTCCCAGAATCTTCAGATGGTAGAAGGAGCAAGGGAGCATTCTTAGCACTAATTCCACTTCACAATCACTTCCCAAAGGCTCCATCTCCCAATATCATCACCTTAGGTGATAGGATTGCAATATGTGATTGTTGAGGCACGTAAACCTTCAGATTCTAATAATAATACTTTAAGAGATCTACTGTTGGTATTCTTTTCAAATGGAACAGTGGTTAAAGTATTTTTGAAAATGGTACTATGTGGCACTAAAAGAAAAAAAGGTAGTGTGTGCATTACACATATCTTGTGCTTCACTACATAAAAGGTAAAATTATGTAGTTATATATACCTGGATTATTTTGTTTTATTTTTCTGTGAAATAGTACACTCTCAAGTCAATATAATTAGGCTAAACATGACATGGGCAAGAGGACCATGATTTGGGCTGAAAGGTACTTGGTCACACAAGCACAACACAGAAGAAACAAAAATATTAGCACACTACAACCATTAGAGAGAAGGAGTAACTGCAGGGGAGTTTTTAAACGTGTGCAGAACACAAGGCTGAAGCCATATGGGAAAGCATTTGTGGATAAAAGCATGCAAAATCAACAAGTTCTCAGTTATATTCTTCACAAGTTACGTCTTCACCATAAACATACTGTCTGCCTTAACAACTGCTCTCTTCATTGTACTCATGCTCCTTTTTGACAGCAGAGAAGTTTGACCCCAAGAGTATAAGGGATGCAAGATTCTATCTACAGATTCATCATGTTAGATATGAGTGGATATAAATTCCTATCAGGATTTTTAAGTGAAAAAAAGCATTTTTAAAAATAAAAGGTTAGTAATTTCAGAACTTCCTCCACTCAGAAGACTACTCATTTATGAATAAATGACCAGACCTGCTTTCATTGACATTATTCTGATCTATTGCAAATAGATAGGCTTCCCAGGTTCACAGTCGGTAAAGAATCTGCCGTCCAATGAAGGGGATGTGAGTTTGATCCCTGGGCTGGGAAGATCCCCACGGAGATAGAAATGACAACCACTCCAGTATTCTTGCCTGGAAAATTTCATGGGCAGAGGAATTGGCATACTATAGTCCATGGGGTCACAAAGAGTCAGACATGACTGAGTGGCTGAGCATACACGTTGCCAATAGACTGGGAAAATGTCAGAATTGTTAGAACAGAGTTCTCCCAAACAATTAAAAAAAAGATTTCCTAGATATGTTAAGATTGTTAGAAAAAAGAAAAATGTAGACTCAAATTTTCGGAGAAACCTAGTAGTCGAATGGATAGTAAGACTTGACAGAGTAACAGTATGCTGTTCTTTGATGTTTTATTTGGCAAAGCCTCAAGATTGGCAAGGAGCTAAGAAATGTCTTCTTTCTTTTGTTGAAATCTTGGGACCAGATGTACTTGAAAATTTAGATAATTTTTAGGTGTAAGAGAGTTTATGGCATATTTGCTTTATAAAATATAACTAGCCCCAGATGGGTCTGAGGTAGCATCTGTAATCAAACACATGAATATTTCTGCAGTGATATGTGACTCTATAGTCACACCAAGTTATGTAAATGTGGACTCTAAATAGCCTCATGCAACCTCAGGACAAGTTCTGCCTCCAAATAAAAAGTCTCAAGATTATTCAGAAAGGCTCAAACTTTGGAGATGTGGGTAATTTGGAATAACAGCTACGGACTGGCAGTCATAAGAACAAAAATTACTGTTACTATTTACTACAATTATTATTGTCTGTACCACTATATTTACTGCTTAGAAGGCAATGGCACCCCACTCCAGTATTCTTGCCTGGAAAATCCCATGGATGAAGGAGCCTGGTGGGCTGCAGTCCATGGGGTCGTTAAGAGTCGGACACGACTGAGTGACTTCACTTTCACTTTTCACTTTCATGCATGGGAGAAGGAAATGGCAACCCACTCCAGTGTTCTTGCCTGGAGAATCCCAGAGACGGGGGAGCCTGGTGGGCTGCCGTCTATGGGGTTGCACAGAGTCGGACACAACTGATGCGACTTAGCAGTAGCAGCAGTATATAGCAGACCAGTAATAAATGATTCATTAAACACCTTCTAAATCCTCTCAACAGTATTTTAGATACATAATAAAACTTCATTTTATGAAATTAAGACTCAGGCACTTGATAAGGAGCAAATTCAAGATTCTATTTTATGAATGTTCAACTCAAAAGTCCATACTTTTTCTAAATATATATACATACATGTATATATGCATATAGGCTTCCCTGGCAGCTCAGACAGTAAAGAATCTGCCTGCAATGCAGGAGACTCAGGTTTGATCCCTAGGTTGGGAAGATCCCCTAGAGAAGAGAATGGCTACCCATGCCAGTATTCTTGCCTGGAGAATCCCATGGACAGAAGAGCCTGGCGGGCTACAATCCACGGGGTTGCAAAAATAGTACACGTGTGTGTGTATATATATATTTAAAACTTTCTGCTATGTCTTCCTTCCCTTTTTACTTTTTGTGAACTTTTTTAAATTTTGTATTGGAATATAGCTGATTAACAATGTTGTGATAGTTTCAGGTGGACAGTGAAGGGACTCAGCCATGCATATGGGTGTATTCATTTTCTCCCAACTTCCCTTCCATCCAGGCTGCCACATAATATTGAGCAGAGTTCCCTGTGCTATACATTTGGACTCTGTTGGTTATTCATTTTAAATATAGAAGAGTGTACATGTTGATCCAAAATTCTGTAACATCTCTCCCCAACTCTCCCCCCATGGTAAACATAAGTTTGTTTTCTGTGAGAATTTCTGTTTCATAAGTAAGTTCATTTGTATCATTTTTTTTAATTCCACATAAAAGGGATGTCATACAATATTTCTCCTTCTCTTTCTGACTTATTTCACTCAGCATCACAATATCTAGGTCCATCCATGTTGCTGCCAATGGCATTATTTCATTCTTTCCTTCCCTTTTTTATTGAACACATATTTACTGAACGCCTTCTATGTACCAAGCATCTTTGCTTGACATTGAAGAGACAATAGGAAACAAAATAAATATTCATAAAACCTACATTCTAATGGGGGAGGGAAAAATTCACAAATAAAACTAGATTTTAAACACTATAAATTATAGTTGTAAAAATAATACAGGATAAGGAAGTGATAAATAATGCTGTGGAGAGACAGAAATATTTGTTATATTCTGAGTCATAAGAAAAGGCCTCCTCCCTAAGGCCTTTGATCTGAAATCTGAGTGCATTGAGGGAAGTGTGGTAACTGGGGAAGAACATTCCAGGCAGAAGGAAGAGGAAAAGCAAATGGCCTGAGGTGTAGGGCTGTCAGATATAACGCCAGCATATTCCCTGAGATGCCAGTGTGTCCCTGAGTGTTGCCAGTAGGCCCCTTGTAACGGCTGGGACACACTTATACTTGAAAAATTATTTATCTAAAATATAAACTGAAATGGGTGCTTCATATGTCATTAATTTGACAACCTACTGAGGCAAACATGTGTTTGTTCTATTATAAGGACAGCAAGGAGGCTAAGCAAGGAGGCCATGGTGGTGAGAACAGAGGATCTGGAGGAGAGAAATTGAGGAAGAGACTTCCTGGGAAGGTAATCACATATGGCTACTGAGCACTGGAAATGTAGCTGATCATCAATGAGATGTGCTGTAAGTATGATACAACCTAAATGCCAAAGGTTACTGTGAAACTGAAGGTGAAATACTGCATCAATAATTTTTACATTGATTGAGTGTTGAACTGATAATATTGGGAGTGTACTCAGTTAAAGTAGATTATTGAAATTAACTACACTTATTTTTTTTTTAACATTTCTACTAAAAACTTGAAAATTACATATGTGACTCACATTATATTACTATTGGATTATGTCAGATAAGAAAGAAAATGGCTAGTGGAGGAAGGCGACCATGCAGAGCTTTGGAGATTGTGGTAAAGTCTGGATTACACTTGAGTGGGATGGAGAGGCATTGGGAGGTTTTAAGCAAAGGAGTGACAGAATGTAACAAATTTGAAAATTGTCCCTGGGATGGCTGTCTTCAGTCCTCTCCAGTGAACCCTCAACAATGGTAACTTAAACACAAATGCTTCTTCAGGGTGACTACTGATAGTATCTGTAGAAATTGTTATTTACTATCTCACCTTATCTCCCAGACCCCAAGCTGAGACCACACAGACTGCGGTTTACTAGCACAACTGACTTATGCTCTCTTACTCTAAGTTTTTCACTGATTCAAAAATATTCTTGGAGAACCTACCATGTGCCAGACACTACTCTAGGTGCTATAAAAGAAGAGATGTATCTGTAAAAGAAGGGGAAGAAATGAAAATTATGTCTCACAGAGTTTATATTTTAGTGGAGATATTCCATAAATAAACAAAATGAAAGTAAAACCAAAAAAAGAGAAAAAATAAATTATATACTAGATTAGATTTAAAGGGCTGTGTACTGATGGCTCAGAGGTTAAAGCATCTGCCTGGAATGTGGGAGACCCAGGTTCGATCCCTGGGTAGGGAAGATCCCCTGGAGAAGGAAATGGCAATCCACTCCAGTACTCTTGCCTGGAGAATCCCATGGAGGGAGGAGCCTGGTAAGCTAGAGTCCAAGGGGTCGCAAAGAGTCAGACACAACTGAGTGACTTCACACACACACACACACACACACACACACACACACACACCAGATTAGATTTAAAGTGATATGGCAGAAAATAAAACAAATGATGGCTATGGAGTACTGGAGTAGGCCAACTTATTTTCATTTTAAGTAGAGTCATGACTGGAAGGCTTCGTGTGAAGCAGAGCAGTGAGGAACCCACATACATACTGGGGCAAAGAGAGTTCCAGGCATAGAAAACCCAGATGTGTTTTGGGGATGTTGTCCCTTTACATGTTTTCTGGTAAAAGGCTCCAACGATCCAATAGGTTAGAAAAACACTGCAAACTAGATCCCTGTCTTAGAGATTCCTGATCTCTGAGCCCCTAATGTGCACACTGGTACAGTAAGGGCTTTGAGAAGTCCTGAGGTAAGAAATCCATAGAACCTGGTTTAATCCATCATTCCCCACACTTTTTTTGGGGGGAGGGGGAGTGGGGGATAAGGAATTCTTTTATTTATGTAACACATGTTCATATGCATCAGACTTAGTGAACCATGGAGTCTGCCATGACTGATCATGGCTCAGGGAGAAACGCCTATATGCATTTGTGCTATCCTTCCAGACACCCCTCCACCCAGCACACTTAGGATCTTCATAAAGTGTTAGCCCTGCCTAAGACGATCTTGAACTCAAACTCATCCAGGCAAAGTCCAGCACTGTGACCTGTTCCATCTATTCCCTCACTCACTTCTTAACCCTCTTTTCTCCGAGAGGAGCTGTCTCCATCAAACTAATATTCTCTTTCTTCTCTCTCTCTCCCTTTCCTTCTCTCTCCAACATTAAAAATTATCTACTTTACCATCTTTTCTCCTCTCACTACCTAATTTTCCTTTATTAATAATTTTTAAAAATTAAAAAAAATCACAAATAATGGGGGGCGGTCCCAAGATGGTATAGTAATAGGATGGGGAGACCACTTTCTCCCTCACAAATTCATCAAAAGATCATTTGAATGCTGAGCTACATCCACAAAACAACTTCTGAACACTGGTGGAGGACACCAGGCACCCAGAAAGGAAGCCCATTCTCTTCGAAAGGAGGTAGCACAGAATATTAAAAGACAAGAAAAGAGACAAAAGAGTTAGTGACTGAGAACCATTCTGGGGAGGGAGTTGTGAAGGAGGAGAAGTTTCCAAACAGTAGGAAACCCTCTCACAGGTGGGTCTGTGGGGAGTTTTGGAATCTCAGAGGGCAACATAACTGGGAGAAAAAAAAAAAAAACTGACAGAATACATGCCTAACTGCAACTGCCAGCTGAGAAGTAGCCCAGTTACTCGCATCCACCACCAGCAAGTGGGGGCTGGACAGGGAGGTGCAGGCTGCATCATCTGTGCTTAGGGTAAGGACTGGGCCCAAATGCCCTGAGGACAATCTGAGGGAGCTAATGTGAGATAGCAACCCAAACTGTGGGATCACCAGAGAGGGAAAAAAAAGGATTACTTTCCTGCAAAAGTCTCTAACATGCAGCCTGGCCCGCTCACAGAATAAAGGATTAACTGAAGAACAAAGGAGAGCTAACTTGCTGTGTAGGGGCCCCTCCCCCATGCAGGAGGCAGAGAGGCAGGCGTGAAACAGCCAGAGCTGGAAGGCAAGGGTCAAGCTCGGCCCCAGAGACCAGCATCCTCAACCAAACTATGAGCAGGCTCCCAGTTGCTAACCACACCTTCCTGGGATCCTGGACGGTTGACATCTGCCAGGAGGGTCACAGCCTGAGATCAACTGCCCAGAGGAGACATAAGGCACACCCAGGAAACCGAGCGGCTGTGACAGGGGAGGTGATTAAGATGCATGGCCCACCTGAACCAGTGCACTTGCCAAGCACTGGTCGCCTGAGCTACTCAGACCTGGGAAGGGCACAAAACACATGCCCAACCAAGTTTGTGCCCTTGCAGAGTATGGGAGAACCTGAACCTGAGTGGCTTAGACCTGGGAAGTGCACAAACTCAGGGCCCACTTTGGACGGTGCCCCTGCAGAGCACCCTGGAGCCTGAGCAGTGTAGACCTGGAAAGCACACACTGCAAGCTGGGGCAAACCCAGTGTGGTCCATACACTGTGAGCACTCCCCACACACACCGGCAATATTTGTTTACAGTGTCCCTCCCTACCCACAACACAACTGAACAGTGAGCCTATATAAGTGACCACCTTTGCCCCCTTGTGTCAGAGCACAAATTAGACACTAAAGAGACTTGCAAACAGAGAAAACAAAAATAAACAAAGAAGAGGGAACTGCTCTGGAAGTTGCAGGTGCAACAGATTAAAACCTTGTAGATAACATTGACTAAGACTGGAGACGGCCTATAGAGCCTGAGAACAAGTATAAGCTACAACAAGGAACTATCTGAAACTGAACTGACCCCACACTGCCCACAATACTCCAGAGAAATTCCTAGTTATATGTTTACTATTATCACTTTTTAGTTTTTTTAAGTTCTTTATTACCCCTTTAATTTTCATTTTTATAACCTACTATTACCTTGCCCAAAAAAGACCTTATTTTTAAAGCAAATTTCATATATATATTTAATAATTTTTGTGATTGATTTTGTTTTGTATTTTAATATTGTATTTTTGAGTCTAACCTCTACTCTAGATTTCTAATCTTTGCTTGTTGGTTTTGTTATCAATTGACTTCCCTCATGGCTCAGACAGTAAAGCATCTGCCTACAATGAGGGAGACCAGGGTTCAATCCCTGGGTTGGGAAGATCTCCTGGAGAAGGAAATGGCAACCCACTACAGTATTCTTACATGGAAAATCCCATGATGGAAGAGTCTGGTAGACTACAGTCCATGGGATCACAAAGAGTCGGACATGATTGAGCGACTTCATTTTCACTTTGTACCTTTAAGAGTCTAATCTTCAGTACCCATTTTCACTTAAGGATATGATTACTGGCTTGATTGCTCTCTCCCCCTTTGACTCTCCCTTTTCTCTCCCAGGTCACTTCTATTTCCTCCCTCCCACTTCTCTTCTCTACTTAACTCTACGAATCTCTCTGGGTGTTCTGAGCTGTGGAGAACACTTCAGTTCAGTTCACTTCAGTTGCTCAGTCGTGTCCGACTCTTTGTGACCCCATGAAACGCAGCACACCAGGCCTTCCTGTCCATCACCATCTCCCAGAGTTCACTCAAACTCACGTCCATCGAGTCCGTGATGCAATCCAGCCATCTTATCGTGTCATCCCCTTCTCCTCCTGCCCCCAAACCCTCCTAGCATCAGAGTCTTTTCCAATGAGTCAACTCTTCACATGAGGTGGCCAAAGTATTGGAGTTTCCACCTCAGCATCAGTTCTTCCAATGAACACCCAGGACTGGTCTCTTTTAGGATGGACTGGTTGTATCTCCTTGCAGTCCAAGAGACTCTCAAGAGCCTTCTCTAGCACCACAGTTCAAAAGCATCAATTCTTCAGTGCTCAGCTTTCTTCACAGTCCAACTCTCACATCCATACATGACCACTGGAAAAACCATAACCTTGACTAGACAGGCCTTTGTTGGCAAAGTAATATCTCTGCTTTTTAATATGCTGTTTAGGTTGGTCATAATTTGCCTTCCAAGAAGTAAGTGTCTTTTAATTTCATGGCTGTAATCATCATCTGCAGTGATTTTGGAGCCCCCCAAAATAAATTCTGACACTGTTCCACACTTCGGGAACTGATTACTGGCTCAATTGGTCTCTCCCGTTTTGACTCCCCCTCTTCTCCTCCTGGTCACCTCTATTGCCCTCCTCCCTCTTCTCTTCTCCATGTAACTGTGTGTATCTCTCTAGTGTCCCTCACTGTGGAGAACTGTTTCACCATTAACCTAGATGTTTTATCATCTGTGCTGTATGGATGAAGAAGTCTTGAGGCTATGGTAAGAATAAGACTGAAAGCCAGAGGCAGGAGGCTTAACTCCAAAACCTGAGAACATCAGAGAACTCCTGATTCCAGGGAAGAGTAACAGACAAGAGCTCATCCAAAAGCCTCTGTACCTACACTGAGCTCTACCCAAGAGCCAACAAGTTCCAGAGCAAGACATACTATGCTAATTCTCCAGCAAATCAGGAACATAGCCCTAAGCATTAAAATACAGGCTGCCCAAAGCCATGCCAAACCCATAGACTTCCCAAAACTCACTACTGGACACTTCACTGCACATACAAGAGAAGACATCCAGCTCCACCCACCAGAACACAGACACAAGCCAGGAAACCTTGACAAGCCACTAGCCCAACCCCACCCACAGGGAACAGGCTCCACAATAAAGAGGAACCACAAACTTCCAGCCTACAGAAAAGGGACTCCAAATATAGCAATCTAAACAAAACGAAAAGGCAGAAAACTATTTAGCAAGTAAAGGAACATGATCTATGCCCACCAAACCAAACAAAAGAGGAAGATATAGGGAGTCAACCTGAAAAAGAATTCAGAATAATGATAGTAAAGATGATCCAAAATCTTGAAAAAAAAAATGGAGTTGCAGATAAATAGACTAGAGACAAGGATTGAGAAGATGCAAGAAAGGTTTAACAAGAACCTAGAGAAATAAAGAAGAGTCAATCAATAATGAATAATGCAATAACTGAGATCAAAAACACTCTGGAGGGAACCAACTGTAGAATAACTGAAGCAGAACATAGGATAAATGAGGTGGAAGATAGAATGGTGGAAATAAGTGAAGCAGAGAGGAAAAAATAATTAAATGAGAACAACCTCAGAGACCTCTGGGACAATGTCAAATGCCCCAACATTCAAATCATAGGAGACCCAGAAGAAGAAGACAAAAAGAAAGGGCATGAGAAAATAATTGAAGAGATAATAGTTGAAAAGTTCCCTAAAATGGGGAAGGAAATAGCCACCCAAGTCCAAGAATCCCAGAGTCCAAAACAGGATAAACCCAAGGTGAAACATCCTAAGACACACATTAATCAAATTAACAAAGATCAAACACAAAGAGCAAATATTACAAGCAGCAAGGGAAAGCAAAAATTAACACACAAGGGGATCCCCATAACAGCTGATCTTTCAATATAAACTCTTCAGGCTAGAAGGCAATGGAAGGATATACTTAAAGTGATGAAAGAGAAAAACCTACAACCAAATTATTATACCCAGCAAGGATCTCACTCAAATATGAAGGAGAAATCAAAAGCTTTACAGACAAGCACAAACTGAGAGAGCTCAGCACCACCAAACCAGCTCTTCAACAAATGCTAACAGATCTTCTCTAGACAGGAAACACAGAAAAGGTTTATAGACTCAAACCCAAAACAACAAAGTAAATGGCAACAGGATCATTCAGTTCAATTCAGTTCAGTCGCTCAGTCGTGTCTGACTCTTTGTGACCCCATGAATTGCAGCACACCAGGCCTCCCTGCCAATCACCAACTCCCGGAGTTCACTCAAATTCATGTTCATTCGGTGGGTGATGCCATCCAGCCATCTCATCCTCTGTCATCCCCTTTTCCTCCTGCCCCCAATCCCTCCCACCATCAGAGTCTTTTCCAATGAGTCAACTCTTCACATGAGGTGGCCAAAGTACTGGAGTTTCAGCTTTAGCATCATTCCTTCCAATGAACACCCAGGACTGATCTTTAGGATGGACTGGTTGGATCTCCTTGCAGTCCAAGGGACTCTCAAGAGTCTTCTCCAACACCACAATTCAAAAGCATCAATTCTTTAGCACTCAACTTTCTTCACAGTCCAACTCTCACATCCATACATGACTACTGGAAAAACCATAGCCTTGACTAGACAGACCTTTGTTGGCAAAGTAATGTCTTTGCTTTTGAATATGCTATCTACGTTGGTCATAATTTACCTTCCAAGGAGTAAGCGTCTTTTAATTTCATGGCTACAGTCACCATCTGCAGTGATTTTGGAGCCCCCCCAAAATAAAGTCTGACACTGTTTCCACTGTTTCCCCATCTATTTCCCATGAAATGATGGGACAAGATGCCATGATCTTCATTTTATGAATGTTGAGCTTTAAGCCAACTTTTTCACTCTCCTCTTTCACTTTCATCAAGAGGCTCTTTAGTTCCTCTTCTTTCTGCCATAAGGGTGGTATCATCTGCATATCTGAGGTTATTGATATTTCTCCTGGCAATCTTGATTCCATCTTGTGCTTCTTCCAGCCCAGTGTTTCTCATGATGTATTCTGCATATAAATTAAATAAGCAGAGTGACAATATACTTGTCAATAATTACCTTAAATGTGAATGGGTTTCATGCCCCAAACAAAAGACAAATATTGGCTGAATGGATACAAAAATAAGACCCTTATAAATGCTGTCTGTAAGAGACCCACCTCAAACCAAGGGACACATACAGACTGAAAGCGAAGGGCTGGAAAAAGATATATCATACAAATGGAGACCAAAAGAAAGCTGGAGGAGCAATACTCATATCAGATAAAATAGACTTTGAAATAAAGACCATTAGAGAGACAAAGAAGGACACTACATAATGATCAAAGGATCAATCCAAGAAGAAGATGTAACAATTATAAGCATATGCACCCAACATCGGAGCACCTCAATATGTAAGGCAAACGCTAACAAGTATGAAAGGGGAAATGAACAGTAGCTCAATAATAGTGGGAGACTTTAGTACCCCACTCACACCTATGGATAGGTCAACCAAACAGAAAATTAGCAAGGAAGCACAAACTTTAAATAATACACTGGACCAGTTAAATCTAATTGATAACTATAGGACATTTCACCACAAAACAATGACTTTCACTTTTTTCTCAAGTGCACAAGGAACATTCTCCAGGACAGATCAACTCCTGGGCCATAAATCTAGCCTTGGTAAATTCAAAAAAAATTGAAATTATTTCAGGTATCTTTTCTGAACACAATGTGGTAAGATTAGATGTCAAGTACAGGGAAAAAACTATTAAAAATTCAAACATATGGAGGCTAAACAACACACTTCTGAATAACCAACAAATCACAGAAGAAATCAAAAAGGAAATCAAAATATGCAAGGAAACAAATGAAAACATGACAACCCAAAACCTAAGGGATTCAGTAAAAGCAGTGCTAAGGGGAAGGTTCATAGCAATAAAAGCTTACATCAAGAAACAAAAGAAAAATCAAATAAATAGCCTAACTTTACACCTAAAACAACTAGAAAAGGAAGAAATGAAGAACCTCAGGGTTAGTAGAAGGGAAGAAATGATAAAAATTCATGCAGAAATAAGTGATAAACAAACAAAGGAGGCTATAGCAAAAATCAATAAAACTAAAAGCTGGTTCTTTGAAAAGATAAATAAAATAGACAAACCATTAGACAGACTCATCAAGAAAAAAAGGGAGAAGAATCAAATCAACAAAATTAGAAATGAAAATGGAGAAATCACAACAGACAACACGGAAATAGAAAGACTTATAAAAGACTACTATCAGCAACTGTATACCAATAAAATGGACAACTTGGAAGAAATGGACGAATTTTTAGAAAAGTATAACCCTCCAAAACTGAACCAGGGAGAAACAGAAAATCTTAACAGACTCATCACAAGCATGGAAATCAAAATAGTAATCAAAAATCTTCCAACAAACGAAAGCCCAGGACCAGATAGATTCACAGGTGAATTCTACCAAAAATTTAGAGAAGAGCTAATGCTAAAGCTGATACTCCAGTACTTTGGCCACCTCATGCGAAGAGCTGACTCATTGGAGAAGACTCTGATGCTGGGAGGGATTCGGGGCAGGAGGAGAAGGAGATGACCAAGGATGAGATGGCTGGATGGCATCACTGACTCGATGGACATGAGTCTGAGTGAACTCTGGGAGATGGTGATGGACAGGGAGGCCTGGCGTGCTGTGATTAATGAGGTCACAAAGAGTTGGACACGACTGAGTGACTGAACTGAACTGAACACCTATCCTACTCAAACGCTTCCAGAAAATTACAGAGGAAGGTAAACTTCCAAATACATTCTATGAGGCCACCATTATCCTAATATCAAAACCAGGCAAAGATGCCACACACAAAAAACTACAGGCCAATATCACTGATGAAGATAGATGCAAAAATCCTCAAAAATTCCTAGCAAACAGAATCCAACAACATAGTAAAAAGATCATACATCATGACCAAGTGGGCTTTATCCCAGGGATGCAAGGATTCTTCAATATTCTCAAATCAATCAATGTGATACACCACATTAACAAATTGAAAGATAAAAACCATATGGTATCTTCAATAGATGCAGAGAAAGACTTTGACAAATTTAAACACCTATTTATAATAAAAACTCTCCAGAAAGCAAGTATAGAAGGAACAAACCTCAACATAATAAATGCCATATATGATAACCCACAGCAAACATTATCCTCAATGGTGAAAAATTGAAAGCATTTCCCCTAAAGTCAGGAACAAGACAAGAGTGCCCACTCTCACCACTACTATTCAATATAATTTTGGAAGTTTTATCCATAGCAATCAGAAGAAATAAAAGGAATCCAGATTGGAAAAGAAGTAAAACTCTCACTGTTTGCAGATGATATGATCCTCTATGTAGAAAACCCTAAAGACACTGCCAGAAAATTACTAGAGCTCATCAATGAATATAGTAAAGTTGGAGGATATAAAATTAATGCACAGAAATCCCTTGCATTCCTGTACACTAACAATGAGAAAACAGAAAGAGAAATTAAGGGGAAAATCCCATTCACCATTGTGACAAAAAAAATAAAATACTTAGGAATAAATCTACCTAAAGAAACAAAAGACCTATATACAGAAAACTATAAAACACCGATGAAAGAAATCAAAGATGACACAAATAGATGGAGAAATATACTGTGTTCATGGATTGGAAGTATCAATATATTGAAAATGAGTATACTACCCAAAACAATCTATAGATTCAATACAATCCCCATCAAGCTACCAATGGTATTTTTCACAGAACTGAAACAAATTATTTCACAATTTGTATGGAAATACAAAAAATACCCTCAATTACCCAAGGCAATCTTGAGAAAGAATAACAAATAATTTCACAATTTGTACGGATATACAAAAAACCTCAATTAGCCAAAGCAGTCTTGAGGAACTGGAGGAATCAATCTGCCTGACTTCAGAATATACTACAAAGCCACAGTCATCAAGACAGTATGGTACTGGCACAAAGACAGAAATATAGATCAATGGAGCAAAATATTAAACCCAGAGATAAACCCTCATACCTATGGACACCTTATCTTTGACAAAGGAGGCAAAAATATACAGTGGAGAAAAGACAATCTCTTTAACAAGTGGTGCTGGGAAAACTGGTCAACCATCTGTCAAAGAATGAAACTAGAACACTTTCTAACACCATATACAAAACTAAACTCAGAATGGATGAAAGATCTAAATGTAAGGCCAGAAACTATAAAATTCCTAGAGGAAAACATAAGCAAAGCACTCTCTGACATAAATCACAGCAAGATCCTCTATGACCCATCTCCCAGAGTAAAGGAAATAAAAGAAAAAATAAACAAATGGGACCTAGTTAAACTTAAAAGCTCTTGCACAACAAAGGAAACTATAAGCAAGGTAAAAAGACAGCGTTCAGAATGGGAGAAAATAATAGCAAATGAAGCAACTGACAAAGAATTAATCTCAAAAATATACAAGCAGGTCAAGCAGCTCAATAACAGAAAAATAAATGATCCAATAAAAAAACTGGACCAAAGAACTAAACAGACATTTATCCAAAGAAGACATACAGATGGCTAACAAAAAAATGAAAAGAGGCTCAACATCACTCATTTTCAGAGAAATGCAAATCAAAACCACAATGAGGTACCATTGCATGCCAGTCAGAATGGCTGCAATCAAAAAGTCTACAAGCAATAAATGCTGGAGAGGGTGTGGAGAAAAGGGAACCCTTTTACACTGTTGGTGGGGATTCAAACTAGTACAGCCATTATGGAGAACAGTGTGGAGATTTCTTTACAAACTGGAAATAGAACTGCCATAAGACCCAGTAATCCCACTGCTGGGCATACACACTGAGGAAACCAGAATTGAAAGAGACACATGTACCCCAATGTTCATCACAACACTATTTACAATAGCTAGGGCATGGAAGCAACCTAGATGCCTATCAGCAGATGAATGGATAAGAAAGCTGTGGTACATATACACAGTGGAGTATTACTCAGCCATCAAAAAGAATGCATTTGAATCAGTTCTAATGAGGTGGATGAAACTGGAGTCTATTATACAGAGTGAAGTAAGTCAAAAAGAAAATCACCAACACAGTATCAGTTCAGTTCAGTTCAGTTGCTCAGTCATGTCCGACTCTTTGTGACCCCATGAATCGCAGCACGCCAGGCCTCCCTGTCCATCACCAACTCCCGGAGTTCACTCAGACTCAAGTCCATCGAGTCCGTGATGCCATCCAGCCATCTCATCCTCTGTCGTCCCGTTCTCCTCCTGCCCCCAATCCCTCCCAGCATCAGAGCCTTTTCCAATGAGTCAACTCTTCGCATGAGGTGGCCAAAGTACTGGAGCTTCACCTTTAGCATCATTCCTTCCAAAGAAATTCCAGGATTGATCTTCAGAATGGACTGGTTGTATCTCCTTGCAGTCCAAGGGACTCTCAAGAGTCTTCTCCAACACCACAGATCAAAAGCATCAATTCTTCGGCTCTCAGCCTTCTTCACAGTCCAACTCTCACATCCATACATGACCACAGGAAAAACCATAGCCTTGACTAGACAGACCTTAGTCGGCAAAGTAATGTCTCTCCTTTTGAATATACTATCCAAGTTGGTCATAACTTTTCTTCCAAGGAGTAAGTGCTTTTTAATTTCATGACTGCAGTCACCATCTGCAGTGATTTTGGAGGCCCCAAAAAATAAAGTCTGACACTGTTTCCACTGTTTCCCCATCTATTTCCCATGAAGTGATGGGACTGGATGCCAATACAGTATATTAACATATATATATGGAATTAAGAAAGATGGTAACAACAACCCCATATGCAAGACAGCAAAAGAGACATAAAGTACAGACTCTATGAGAGAAGGCAAGGGTGGGATGGTTTGAGGGAATACCACTGAAACATGTATTACCATATGTGAAACAGATCACCAGTCCAAATTTGACAGGGCACTCAGAGTTGGTGCACTGGGACAACCCAGAGAGATGGGATGGGGAGGGAAGTGGGAGAGGGGCTCAGGATGGGGGATACATGTACACCCATGGCTGATTCATGTCAATGTATGGCAAAACCACCACAGTATTGTAAAGTAACTAGCCTCCAATTAAAATAAGTAAATTAAATTTAAAAATGCAAATAACAAAATAAAGAAGGCCATGACATCATCAAAGGAATATCACCAAAGAAAAAGTGTGAAACAAATTTTGTAGCAGGTGAGGTCAGTGGTAGCTGGGGGTTCACAAAACACAGGTGCCTCACAAGAATTCTTGAAAGGGTGGTCAAATGATAATAAACAGGGAATAGGAATGGGGGTTCTAGAAAACCATGATGCCATGTTCAGTGCAGAGAGACAGATGTCATTATCATTTTCTGAATCTTTTGCTCCTCCCTAAGAAATGACCTTCCCCCTAAGGCTTTAAGTAACAAATTCTGTATTTAATATGCACCCTTACATTTCCTATAAATGTGGTTATTTCTGTCTACTCCATTATAGTTTTGTTCTTTCATTAAGAGTTCAAAGAACAACAGCATCCTCAGGTTCAGGTATTTACTTTTGCTAAGGAAATATCAAAACAGAGAGGAGAAAGTTCTCTCTTTCTTCTTGAGGTTTCTGAGGCAACAGGGGGTTTTCTATGTTTAGAGAAAACTACTTGTTTTTTTTTCTTTTCTTTTTTTTTTTTTAAAGAAAGAAACTAAAAGAACCTAACACAGGATTTTGATATGTTGTGTCTTGCCACTAAATGGCCTGTAACAGTGACAAACTTAAGTCTTTGGGTCTGGTTGGGTTTCCTCATATGTAAAAAGGAAGCAGTGATCTAAACAGGGGTTGGTAAACAGCAACTAATGGGCTAAATCCAGCCACTGCCTGTTTTCAGAAATAATATTTTGCTGGGGCACAGCCACACCCATTTGTTTACATCTTGCCGATAGCTGGATAGCTGGTTACCTTCTACAATGGCAGAGTTGAAAGGAGTTGAGTAGTTGGGACAGAAGCCCTATGGTTCAAGAGTCTAAAATATTTATTATATGGCCCTATGAGAAAATGTTCACTCAGTCAGGTTTCTGCCAGCTCTGACGTCTCCTATGATACAGATTATCACCCCACGAAAGGCTTAATTGTTGTCTTTGGAGTACAGGTGTTAGGGGTAGAGTAAATGGCCCGAGCAAACCACCCCAGTTTTAGTATTTCATGCACCTTTAGTCAATCGTTTTTTGCCACCCACAGCATTTTGACAATGAACCACACACCAAATTGCTGTAACTAGTGCCAAGGAAACACATTTTGAAAACAAAGCTTGCTTTCTGGTCCATGCCTTATGAAAATGTATGATGTGAATCGCTCTCAAATAAGGTGTGTGTTGTGCTATGTCTCCAGCTTTGAATCCCAGAAACCACAACATTCCTCAATTCAGTCTCCTTCATAGAGGAAAGAGTGCTTTCCTTGCCAACCAGATGAACAAACCCTGACATTTGATTTATTTTGCTTTCTGGAAACACTCACTCAAAGGGAAAAGGGTCCCCAAATTTTCTGCAGCTGCTGTCTGGATCATTTTTTAAAAATATACCCAAGGAAGCTGCCTGGGTGGCCACAGAGAATAGTTGAATCAGCCTGAATTTCACATATTGGGTGCTTTGAACGGTTCACAGTGATGAGACTATCCGCAGGGTCCTGACCATGTCTGGCCACCCACTCACAACTGCCTACACACTATGACCAAGGATTTGCTACAATACCAAAGGGATTTTCCTTGATGATGTTCTGCCTTTAACATTTAATCCAATACATTGAAAGACAAGCTACTATTCCAACTTTGACAGCAGAGAAGAATTCATTTAGAAAAATGTCAAGAACATAAAAACTCAATCACCAAGTGATTACAGACGCTAAACCTCAGAGCCTCAAAGAGATTCTAAGTTTTACATTTTCTCATTGCATCTATGTGTTTGAGGGAGAGAGGTATATGCCTGTTAAACAGTGTCATTACAAAGAACCCATTTTGATCATTAAAATTATTAATTGCACATAACATTTTAAGAAAATAACAATAATAGCCAAGAAGTCTATTATACTGAAATTTGTAGCAGTTTAGTAGGAATCTGCTATTGGTAAATGCTGAAATACATTAATAAGCTCTTAGTGACCCAAAGCTGCCACCATTCAGTCCCTTGGTTCATAAAGGACGTTGGACACTGGACTCTTGCAGGGATTGGAGTAGGGCTATTTCTTCTCATAGACACCACATCCCTACATATTTTTTAGGTTGGGATAAGAATCCTGACAGACAGGTAAGGATTTTGATAAATAAGTAGCTTGAGAATTAAGGGCAACTTGTTTGATCTCCCTAAGACACTGAGCCTTTTGTCTACCTGTGTCCAGGAATCCAATTCCAGCAATCCTGCTCTCTAAGAAGAAATGGAGAGAAGCAACATGAAGGAGAATTCAAGAAAACAGATCCCAAACCATCTCTAATCTCTGCTTCCCCCAGCACGTTTCCCAGCATCTGAAGCTGCTCTTGTGATGATGAAGGGATAGGGAAGGGCACTGGATTTTCTGCAGGCATCAGTTCCCCATCTCCAATGCAGGTACTTAGAAAGTGACATTGATTGCCCACTCTGTACTAGCTACAATGAGCACGTTATTTCATTAACACTATTTCATATAATTGTCGAGCACTGCAAAGTTGGCATTATTATATGATTCTCCCTATTTCATGGGTGAGAGGATTTAGTTTCAAACCAAGGAAACTGTCTATAGTAATAGATTTGGTAGTAGCAAATAAGAGATTTGGACTTGGCTCTGTTTGGCTCCAAAACCCTTGTCAGTCCCATTACACTCCTCTTCCTTCAGAGCCAAGCCTTCAGGAGAAAACCCTCCCTACTCTCCTTTTTCATCTAGGATGAGAGAACCTTCTGATGTGGAGTGAACAGGGTCTGGAAAGTGGACAGGAAAGATGGTTGGCACATGCCTCAGAAGCCCTAAGCTTAGATTTAAAAGCTTCTATATCCTTGCTAGCCATGTCCTGGAAAGACTCAGCAGGATAAAGACCAGTTACAGAATTGCACCGCTTTATTGTGCTTGGTCTGCCATGCTTCTTGGAAGTGTTGCAATGTATGTGTGCCAGCCAATATGTAGAAGTGGATGTGGTCCTTCACACACGCAACTGCACTACAGGGTGTTGGTCTGCCTCGTGTGCAGTTGTGGGGCCTTAGTCATCCTAAAGAATAAAGAGAGACCACCTCTTTGTTTTCATTCTCAATGCTCCCCAAAAGGCAGTGGCTAACATTGCACTGCTCTCAGGCATAGAGCTGTGCCTCCCTCCTGCATCATAATAGAGAGATGAGGCTAAAGCTTTCACAAATCTCAGCAAGTCAGACTCATGGGAGACAAGGAGAATCTGAGATAGTGAGAAGTTCAAATTGTATAGTCTTCAAAGAATTACTACTTCAAAGAATATAACACAGGCACACACACATGCATACATGTTTGTATGTAGGCAAAGAAAGCATTGGAAAGTAGGCAGTTGAGAATTTCAGATCCTTTGGGAGTCTGTTTTGATGACAGAGAATGATTTACATTATTTAGTTCTTCTAAGGTACTTGAATTTCTTTTCAATGGTAGGTGAGAAATCCCATCCTTTTGTGCTTGTTTACACTCTTGTTCTCTTTAGAAAATTTTAAATAGAATATACAAAAAGGCACTTGGTCTAAAGTGGTCCATCACAAATTCCAAACATGAGATCGGATTAATCAGATCTTATAGAAATGAAGGCATCTCTGAGAAAAGGTTGTAAACAACCACTACACCTCCATTCCAAAAATCAGTGTCTTAAAGGCCTCTCTGATAACCCCAATCAAGAAAAGATAAACTCTGGGTAGATAATACAAGGACACCTATGAAAATAGTGACTGCAGCTGCCTTTGTGCAGGGAAACCAAGGGGCTTTACAAACAAGATTGGAAGGACACTTACTTAAACACTCATGTGTTTACCGAATTTTCAGTCAGATGCTCAGTCATTCAAAATAATTTAAATAAAATTTTTGAATTAATATTCATTGTCACTATTTCTATTTACTACCTCTCTGACAAGGAAGCCATTTGTTTTACATTTACTCTTTTTATGTATTTGTCATGATGTTCAACATCTTCGAGAAACGCCATCACTCGTTTCCCGTCTCTGCAATATGTCCATTTCTACTCACTAATATGCTGCACCCAGAATGCTCTTCAGCAACTTTGCATGATAATCCCTGCATCTATATCTGGCTTTGGGCTTCCAAGGGGGATTTCCAAGAGGGGTTGTATGAGTGTTGGTTTTGATGGTTGCCATCCTAGGTTAGAACTTTGGCTTCAACCTCTTACTAATTTTATGTCCTTGGCCAAGTCACTAAAAATCTCTAAAGACTCATTTTCCTCATTTCTGAAAGAAGGATATCAATATGGATATCCATATTAAGGATATTCATATTATGGATATCCATATAAGGATATTCAATACCTTGTTGAAATGTCAAAACATTAAATAATAATAATATCTTATTGAATTTTCATAATATTAAATTTGCCCAGTGCTCTGTACATAGCATTTACTCAGTAAATGTGTTGTATTAGTCACTCAGTAGTGTCCAACTCTTTCTGACCCCATGGACTGTAGCCTGCTAGGTCTTCAGTCCAAGGAATTCTCCAGGCAAGAATATAGAGTGGGTAGCCAATCTTCCCAACCCAGGGATTGAACCCAGGTCTTCTTCATTGCAGGCAGATTCTTTATCATCTTAGCCACCAGGGAGGCCCAATAAATAAGTTATTACTGAATAAATAAGTTATACTATTTTGCTTTTGTTCAGTAGAGTGTATAATTTTCACACTTAAAGATTTTAAATTTCAAAAAATCATGTTTAAAATATGTTTCTGACTGAAGCACATAGAAAATAAGAAACAGCAGCATATAGATAGTAAAGGGAATTAGAAAATATGGGCAAATGGGAGGTGTCATCTGGAAATTGCATTTCTTCTTTTGCCTTCCTCACAATCAAAGAAGGAGACATGCACAAAAACTACATAAGGCCATCTCCTTCCACCTTGTATTTTCACAAGTCGCTTTCTTGCTAGATTGCCAACCAGAGTACAGAGTCCAGGTTCTGTCATTTATATGTGGTTTTCATCCATGGTCCTTTGATTTTGATCTTTGGTTCCCAGTGTTCCTAATTACTTGGAAGTAATTCCCAGTCCTAGCAGAGCCCAGCTTCCATCATTAGCCATTTGCCTGTCTGGCAAGACCAGCTCCAAAGAGGAAGTATGTGGAAAGGCTTTCATGGTAGGAGTCAGTAAACTTGACTGAATGTCCAACACATGCTGTGTAATGTCCTCAGGCAAAATGGGGTACATGCCTCTGTCCCAGACATAAAAGAAATCATGGATCTGGCTCTATTCCCCTGTAGTCTTGCAAAAAAAAAAAAAAAAAAGAAAGAAAGAAAGAAAAATCAAAATGAAATACAGAAAGGCAAACTCTAGGTTATGTATGGATATACTTTGTCTTGTACAATGTTGGGTTGAAACATATGATCTGGGCCAGTCTCTTTGCTTTTCCTCTCTTTCTTCTATTTCTCAGTGAATGCTTGACCCATCATTTCTAATTAAAATATATTTTCTGGCAGGAAGATCATCTGGCACACATATTTTAACTAGTTCGCAGATACATAAATAAATAAGTAGGTTTGTTCCCAAACTATTTAGAGTTGTCTGTGGGTGGTCATTCTGAGGTTGGGCTATAGGGCAGGAAACACACAGCTAATACTTCTCAAAGTGCTACGAAGTCAATTAACTAGTTACACTCAGACATTCTTTTCATCACCATGGTAGGGAAATTCAGCATTGCCCGATAGAGATTATATTCCACACAGATCTAGGCAAGCGTAAAACGGCCAAATGTAAGGAACAAAAGAGAATGTAACAATGTGCCAGCATGAAGCATAACTTTGCCTTTTGTCACAGACCCTGATCCTTATATCTACACCCACTTTTTAGGCTTAATGGTAATATTTCATGAAGTTAAGAAAATGCAAATATTTTATATCCTCTGATAAAAAGCAAAAGGACATCTTGTTTTGCTGCTGAAACTTGGCTGTAAAACCCAGCAGTAAAACACTCACAGGCGGCCTGTGGAGAAAGAACACCTGAATTCTGGGGGAAATGCATCATTCATCATTTTTTTCTTAAAATATGCAGAAATATTTTGTTCTATCATCTTGTGCCTTTTTATAGGCTGTTAATGATGGGAGAACCTGATAAAATGCAGGCAGACTTTCACATTTAGCATGGATAAGTGGAAAGCAACAAATGCTAAACATGTGTCGTCCACCACCAGCCAAGGAATGGCTTTTTACTGCATTTTATAAACTCTCAGATTGACATTGAGTTGGATAAGCATTCACATTCACACAAGAATACCTTATTTTGCACACTACTGCTACTAATAATAAACAGCGAATGGTTCAATTAATTCCTATATGCCTTATGGAAAAGATTAACTTTCCTGCCATTTGTTTTATATTTGCTGGAAATTGGGAATTCCTAAGGTCATCAGGTACAATGTCCCAAATAGTCAAAGGCCAGACTCCTATTAGGGAATGCAAGAAACTCATTGATACAGCATATTTTTCCATAAGAGATGCTTTGGGTGTGCCGGGTTTGACATCGTTTTAAGATGCCACTTAATCCCCTGACTCCCAGATGAGCACCAAGTTGCCCTGCGATGCTGTGGTGAACTCACAATGGTACTGCAAGATACTTTAAATTGTAAACGGGAAATCCAGCTGCCTAACACCACACAAACTACTAAGTTCTTTTGTTGTTTAGTTGCTCAGCCATGTCTGACTCTTGTGACTCCATGGACTGTAGCCCACCAGGGTCCTCTGTCCATGGGATTTTCCAGGCAAGAATACTGGAGTGGGTAGCCATTCCCTTCTCCAGGGAATTTTCCCCACCGAGGGACTGAAGCCATGTGTCCTGCATTGTAGGTGCATTATTCACTGCTGAGCAACCAGGGAAGCTCATTAAGTTCTTCAGAACCAACTATTTAAAAAACTAACTGATTAAACATTTCTTACAGGCTAGGAGTGCCACGAAAAAATTACTGTGACACCGAAGGTATCAGGAGTCCAGAAAGCTTGGGAACCTCTAAGATAATCCCATTTACATAAATCCCAAATTCAAAAGCATGAATGAATACACATCTTACACATTCTATATGCTGGAAAGTATAGTATGGAGAATAGAGGAACCCTCATATACAAATATATATATATGTATATGGGTGTGGTTATGGCATAAGTCCTCCTGGAGGAGGTGGGCATTAACCACACTATAGAGCTACCAGAACTTACATAGGACAGGGAAATAGACTCTTGGAGGACACAACAGAACCTTGTGCACTGAGACCCAAGAGAAAGGAACAGTGACCCCACAGGACACTTGCCTCTGGGTGTCCAGGAGTCTCTGGTGAAGGCCTGGGTCAGTGGTGGCCTGCTGCAGGGCTGGGGGCATGGACTGTAGTAGTACATGCCTGGGATCTTTTGAGGGAGATCACCATTATCTTCATTGCCTCCACCATAGTTTGGTCCGAGGTAAATAGCAGGGAGAGAACACAGCTTCACCTATCAACAGAACATTGGATTGAAGATTTACTGAGTTTGTAAAGAACAAGACCCAGTTTTCCCCTCAGTCAGTCTCTCCCATCAGGAAGCTTGGGCAAGCCTCTTATCCTTCTCCATCAGAGGGCAGACAGACTGAAAACCACCATCTCAGAAAACTAACCAATCTAATAACACGGACCACAGCCTTGCCTAACTCAACAAAACTATGAGCCATGCCATGTAGGGCCACCCAAGACAGACAGGTCATGGTGGAGAGTTCTGACAAAATACAGTCCACTGGAGAAGGGAATGGGCAGAACACTTCAGTATTCTTGCCTTGAGAACCCCATGAACCATATGAAAAGGCAGAAAGATAGGACACCAAAAGATGAACTCCCCGGGTTGGTAGGTGCCCAATATGCTACTGGAGATTAGTGGAGAAATAACTCCAGACAGAATGAAGGAATGGAGCCAAAGCAAAAACAACACTCAGTTGTGGATGTGACTAGTGATGGAAGCAAGGACCAATGCTGTAAAGAGCAATATTGCATAGGAACCTGCAATGATAGGTCCATGAATCAAGGCAACTTGGAAATGGTCAAACAGGAAGGAGATGGCAAGAGGAAAAGTTGACATTTCAGGAATTAGCGAACTAAAATGGACTGGAAAGGGGAAATTTAATTCAGATGACCATTATATCTACTACTGTGGGCAAGAATCCCTTAGAAGAAATAGAGTAGCCATCATAGTCAACAAAAGAGTCCGAAATGCAGTACTTGGATGCAGTCTCAAAAACGACAGAATGATCTCTGTTTGTTTCCAAGGCAAACCTTTCACTATCACAGTAATCCAAGTCTATGCCCCGACTAGTAATGCTGAAGAAGATGAAGTTGAACGGTGCTATGAAGACCTACAAGACCTTCTAGAACTAACACCTGCCCTCCCCCCCACCCCCCACCACCACCAAAAAAAATGTCCTTTTCATTATAGGGGACTAGAATGCAAAAGTCAGAAGTCAAGAAACACCTGGAGTAACAGGCATATTTAGCCTTGGAGTATAGAATGAAGCAGGGCAAAGGCTAATAGAGTTCTGCCAAGGGCATACACTGGTCATAAAAAACATCCTATTTTAATAACACAAGAGAAGACTCTACACATGGAAATCACCAGATGGCCAACACTGAAATCAGATTGATTATATTCTTTGCAACCAAAGATGGAGAATCTCTACACAGTCAGCAAAAACAAGACCAGGACCTGACTGTGGCTCCAATCATGAACTCCTTATTGCCAAATTCAGACTTAAATTGAAGAAAGTAGGGAAAACCACTAGACCATTCAGGCATGACCAAAATCAAGTCCCTAATGATTATAGAGTGGAAGTGAGAAATAGATTTAAGGGACTAGATCTCATAGATAGAGTGCCTGATGAACTATGGACAGAGGTTCATGACATTGTATAGGAGACAGGGATTAAGATCATCCCCAAGAAAAAGAAATGCAAGAAAAGCAAAATGGCTGTCTGAGGAGGCCTTACAAATAGCTGTGGAAAGAAGAGAAGCCAAAAGCAAAGGAGATAAGGAAAGATATACCCATTTGAATGCAGAGTTCCAAAGAAGGCAAGGAGAGATAAGAAAGCCTTCCTCAGTGATCAATGCAAAGAAATAGAGGAAAACAATAGAATGAGAAAGACTTGAGATCTCTTCAAGAAAATTAGAGATACCAAGGGAATATTTCATGCAAAGATGGGCTCAATAAAGGACAGAAATGGTGTGGACCTAATAGAAGCAGGAGATATTAAGAAGAGGTGGCGAAAATACACAGAAGACTGTACAAAAAAGATCTTCACAACCCAGAAATTGAGCAAGACCCAGATGCTTATTACTTCAAGAGGATAATGTTCAGTGTAACCATTAAGCCCTTCAAGATAGTGTGATCTGTTTAAGAAATGAGATACTTGGGACAGGAAACTTGGGGAAGTAAATTTGACCCAAGGCATTGCAAGCAAATTTAGAATATCAAGATCAGTGGTTAAAAGATTAAAAAAAGAATTGGGCCACAATCCTCTAAGGAGCAGCTTGCTGAATTAGGACACTGGAGTTACAAAAACAGTCAGTAGGCCAGTAGGCCTTGGTAGGCCTTGGTAGGAAGAAGAAACTGAGCAGCAGAGGCAAGGATATCTCTTGATTCCACTATGATGACACTATCATGAATTCAGTTAGAAGATTAATCTTTTGCTTTACAATGACTGCCTAATGAGTCATTTATTTCTTAATAGTTAAATTTATGAGATTTTTCAAAGAGAGAACAAATTGTGATTAACCTCAAACCTAATCCTACTCTTGTAGTTCTGTCCCAAAGGGGAAAAAAACCAACTGATTAGTTAACATTGCATCAAAACTGAAAAAAAAGAATCAGGCCAGGAACTACACTTGGGTCACCAATCTCTTCCCTTGTGTCTTTCTCTACTACACTTCTAGGGCTTCCCAGGTGGTCCAGATGGTGAAGAATCTGCCTGCAATGCAGAATACCTGGGTTTGATCTGCAGGTTGAGAAGATTGCCTGGAGGAGGGAATGGCTACCCACTCTAGGATTTTTGCTTGGAGAATTCCATGGACAGAGGAGCCTGGCAGGCTATAGTCCATGGGGTCACAAAGATTTGGACACTACTGAGCAACGAACACTTTGACTTCACTACTAAGCTTCTAACTGTACCCCAGGCTATGTGACTCCTTTTGCTACTATGATAATTTCTTCCTAGAAATTTCATTCAGTTCCTTATTGGCTTTAAACGACACCCATCTACTGCTGTGTAAATTTATTTCTCCAATCCAGACTTCTTCCCTGAACTCCAGATTCATATATCTAAATACGTATTTAACTATGTAATACATGTGGCAGCCTTAACACGTGAAAACATACATCATCATTCTAGGATTCCAAACCAACTCTTCTCCCAGCCACTATAAATGTCACTGCCACCCACTTGGTTGCTCAAATTGAAAAGTTACTGATTCCACTCATTCTCTTATCCCCCACTATGGCCAATCCACCTGCAAAAGATCTTTGGATTCTACTGCCAAAGGCTCTCATAATCTTTCTATTTCTCATCATGCCATCCGCCACTAGGCACCATCTCTTACCAGGATCAATAAAATGGCCTTGAAAGTCACTTCTCTCTTCCAATTTTGTCCTCTTCTTCCTCTTCTACCAGTTTTATACATATAATCCTTAAAACATAATTGAGATCACTTTCTCTCTCTATGGAAGCCCTACTGTGATGTTCAAATGCACTAGATAAAAACAGGAGCCCCTTAGCCACAGCTGAAGGTCCTATTGAATCTATCCCCACCAAATCATCTAAATTCACGTGTTAGCAATCTCCACTTCAATCTCTCCATGCATGTCAGATTCATCTTTTTCCCCCCAAAGCTACCAAGCTTATACCCACCTTAAGGTTTTCATAGTGCTTTTGTTATCTTCCTAAAATGTTAATGTTTCTATTCTTCCCATGCCTACCTCCTTCCTGTCATCTGGATCTTGTTTTAAATGTCATTTCTTCTGTGTCCTGTCCATTCATATATTCCCCAATCACTCCCCATCCTCATGAGGAGTGGCCCGCAATCATGGGGAGTGGCAATGGCCAGTACTCGAATATATAATTATTTACTTACTTGTGTACATTTATTTTATGTCTTGATCTGGCTGAAATATAAGCTCTAACAGTATAGGAAATTGTCTCCTTATGTGAGTGCACAAAAAATATCACTAAAAGTCACTAAAAAATGAGTATCTCAGGCTCTCCTGTTTTGTTACATAGGTTTTCTCTAATGGTCACTTGTAGACATGATTACTAAAAGCTCCCATCTCTTCAAACGTACACAAATGAGAATAAATAATGAAAGGTGGAAAAGAAAATCAGAAATGGTGCTATAATTCCATCTTATAATTTACTTTATAGCTGTGTTATGATACTTAAGAAAATGTTCTTTGTATTTCTGTAAAATGTCTGGAAAACAGACATTCATTATAAATGTATATTTCTTAAGAAATAGTTTTCACATATTTATTAGAAAAATTTCAAAGCTAACTTCACAGGCCTTGGTATAATATACATAAAGTTATTTATTTTTATATATATTTTAAAAGATCAACATTAACAACTTAATATAAAAAGCCTCTATTTTATCCCCTTCCTCAGAGAGGGGTAAATAGTAGCATAGAATTGTATTAAGTAAAATTAAATTCTTTTATTTCTCAGAAATATTAGGAATGCCTATTGGCATGTTTATCCTTCTACTTGAATGAAATATTAGTTTTTTTCAGATACAGCATACCTATTACTAGAATAAGCCCCTAAGATACTGCACATACTACATTATAATTTAATGCAATTTTTGAGGATGAACAAGACATTTTTCTTCTTGTGGGAATCTCATGATGTGAGAACACATTGTTCACATGCCATGCTTACTTTATGTATCTTTTCTCTTTCCAAATTCAAGTTCTGTTCTATAAGTGGAAAAGAAAATGATGTTCATTTTCTTGAAAATAAATGTGAGAAAGTGAAAACCCAAAAACTAAAAGGAAAAGCATTCTTTACTACCAGAAATATAAAACCTTTACTTCCTGACAATTCTGAATGTTTTAATCTGCTTCTTCAACCATTACAGATTTTCAAAATTTTAATTATATTTTCAGACAGGGGGAAATAAGGTACTTAAAAATATTATGGAGAGTTTTCAGCAGTAGCTAAAACTATACAGTTATTATTTTTAATATTTTTTTAAAAAAACTGACAAGAGCAGTTAGAAATGTTAAATATTGAACGTTTAAAAATAAAATCAAAATTATTTTTTAATTAAATTAAAAATAAATTTGAAAGTTCTATTTTTATTTCATCATAGCATTTATGTTAAATGTCACAAATATATGGTTATTTTCTTTTTTTAATTTAAATTTATTCATTTTATTTGGAGGCTAATTACTTTACAATATTGTATCCGTTTTGCCATACATCAACATGAATCCGCCACGAGTGTACATGTGTTCCCCATCCTGAACCCCTCTCCTACCTCCCTCCCTGTACCATTCCTCTGGGTCATCCCAGTGCACCAGCCCCAAGCATCCTGTATCCTGCATCGAACTTGGACTGGTGATTTGTTTCTCAAAAGATATTATACATGTTTCAATGCCATTCTCCCAAATCATCCCACCCTCTCCCTCTCCCACAGATTCCAAAAGACTGTTCTATACATCTGTGTCTTTTGCTCTCTTGCATACAGGGTTATTGTTACCATCTTTCTAAATTCCATATATATGCATTAGTATACTGTATTGGTGTTTTTCTTTCTGACTTAATTCCCTCTGTATAATAGGCTCCAGTTTCATCCACCTCATTAGTATTCTTTTTAACGGCTGAGTAATACTCCATTGTATACATGTACCACACCTTTCTTATCCATTCATCTGCTGATGGACATCTAGGTTGCTTCCATGTCCTGGCTATTATAAACAGTGCTGTGATGAACATTGGGGTACACGTGTCTCTTTCAATTCTGGTTTCCTCGGTGTGTATGCCCAGCAGTGGGATTGCTGGGATTGGGTCACAAGGCAGTTCTATTTCCAGTTTTTTAAGGAATCTCCACACTGTTATCCATAGTGGCTGTACTAGTTGGCATTACCACCAAGAGTATAAGAGGGTTCCCTTTTCTCCACACCCTCTCCAGCATTTATTGCTTGTAGACTTTTGGATTGCAGCCATTCAGACTGGCGTGAAATGGTACCTCATTGTGGTTTTGATTTGCATTTCTCTGATAATGAGTGATGTTGAGCATCTTTTCATGTGCTTGTTAGCCATCTGTATGTCTTCTTTGGAGAACTGTCTGTTTAGTTATTTGGCCCATTTTTTGACTGGGTCATTTATTTTTCTGGAATTGAGCTACAGGAGTTGCTTGTTCTACAGACACACAAATACATACCCTTGTATCATTTTATACATGTAATTAGCTATAGTTAGAAATATCTTGAAATTCTGAGAAGTCTTTCCCTCAAAAGATCATTTGAATACCATATAATTTACCACAACTTTCAGCCTCTCACTTCCCTGGATTTCCATCTCACATTTTCACTTGCTTTAGCATTTACAGGCCCAAAGCTTCATAAAGCTTCAAACACTATTAAAACTAATTTTCAGAAATGACATCACAAAGATGAGGGCAAAGGAGACCTGACCTCTGCCTCTACACAAAGATGAGCGATTAGACAGCTTGTTTTTGTGTAGTCTCCCATGGACTATAGCTGGCCAGGTTTCTCTTTCCATGGGGTTTCCCAGGCAAGAATACTGGAGTGGGTTGCCATTTTCTTCTCCAAAGGATCTTACCAACCCAGGGAACAAACCTGCCTGCATTGACAGGTGGATTTTTTTATTGTTGAGCCACCAGGAAAGCCCAATTAGACAGCTACTGCTGCTGCTAAGTCACTTTAGTCGTATCCGACTCTGTGTGACCCCATAGATGGCAGCCCACCAGGCTCTGCTGTCCCTGGGATTCTCCAGGTAAGAACGCTGGAGAGGGTTGCCATTTCCGTCTCCAATGCATGAAAGTGAAAAGTGAAAGTGAAGTCACTCGGTTATGTCCGACTCTTAGCGACCCCATGGACTGCAGCCTACCAGGCTCCTCCATCCATGGGATTTTCCAGGCAAGAGTACTGGAGTGGGGTGCCATTGCCTTCTCTGAATTAGACAGCTGAGTGAAGTCGCTCAGTTGTGTCCAACTCTTTGTGACCCCATGAACTGTAGCCTACCAGGCTCCTCTGTCCATGGGATTTTCCAGGCAATAGTACTGGAGTGGGGTGCCATTGCCTTCTTCAATGAATGAACTGAACAAGTACAGTATTGCAGACTAGAAGAGAACAAAGGTATATTTCAGGTCCCTGAAATGTGACAGGGACAATCAGAAACAGCGTTAGAGAGCATTAGACAGCTATCCACATACAAAAAACAGTTCTAGTAAAGCTCTGGAGTCCACTTAAGAAAATTCAGCAACACAGTAGAACAACAACAACAAAACTTAGAAATGCACAAAAAGAGAAGGAAGACAGTTTAGTTTTGCCTTCATCATCCAATCCCTCAAGTCAGTATTCTTCAGCACCAAGCCAGAACACTCCAGGAAGAAAGACTTTCTCTACTAAGAAAGGAAGAGTCGGTTAAGTGACCAGCTTCCTCAGCCTTTTGGGCACCACAAAAAATTCCCACTTTGATTTCACCCCACTGAGACCAGCAAGGCTGAGATCCATAGAGATAACTAGGAACAAAAGAAAAATAAAGCAAGGATATCAGTAGCAACCACCCACTGGGAGTGCTCACGGTTCACAGTGACTTGCTTTATAGATAAACTCAGCAGCTTTTGCCACTGAAGAAAGAACAAATGGCCATCACAGCTGCCATGGATTCCCTGTAGGTTTCACCAGCTTTCACTCCACAGGGATTCACATTGGCTGGCATTGCCTGCCTGAGTGTCTTCCTCCTCCCTCCCCCTTCCTTCTCCATTCCCTGCAAGAGCCCAGAAACTACACCAGAAGCCAGCCAGCTATGTCAGTGAAAGATACCAGCCTAGACTACTGCAGCTGAACCCCATCACCAAATATGTGCTCAGGCCTAGTTACTCTGGCCAATATCCCTGATGAATACAGATGCAAAAATCCTCAACAAAATACTAGCAATACAAATTCAACAGCACATTTATAATGTTCAAAATCATGATCATGTAGGATTTATTTCTGAGATGCAAGCAAGGATGGTTCAACATACACAAATCAATAAATGTGATACACCATGCCACACAATAGAAGCAGAGACAAAAATTGTATGATCATGTCAACGTGCAAACAAAGCATTTGACAAAATTCAACATCTTTTCATGATAAAAGCTCTCAACAAAGTAGGTATAGAAGGAATATACCTCAACATAAGAAAGGAAAAAAAGGACAAGCTCACAGCTAACATCACACTCAATGGTGAAAGGCTGAAAGCATTCCCTCTGATACCAGGAATAAGACATTTAATGCCCATTTTCATCACTTTTATTCAACATAGTATTGGAAGTCCAACCTAGAGCAATAAAAGGCATGCAAATTGAAAAATAAGTAAAATTGTCTGTATTTGCAAATAACATAATCTTATAGAAAGTCATAAAGACTTCACCTAAAACTATTAGAAATAATAAATAAACTCGGTAAAGTTGCAGGATACAAGGTTAATATACACAGAACTTTCCTGGTGGCCCAGTGGTTAGGAATACACCTTCCAATGCAGGGGACACAGGTTTGATCCCTGGTTGGGGAACTAAGATCCCACATGCTGCGGGACAACTAAGCCCACATGCTTCAATTAAGTGGATTAAAATGCCCATATTACCCAAAGGCGTCTATAGATGCAATGCAATCTTTATGGAAATTCCAATGGCATTTTTATACAGAAAGAGAACAATCCCCAAATTCATATGGAACCACAAAAGACCGCAAAGTCCAAAACAATTTCTAGAAATGGCAAAGCTGTAGGCATCATACTTTCTAATTTTGATCTACACTACAAAGCTATATCAATCAAAATAGTATGGCACTGGCATAAAAGTAAACACCCACATAGCATTAGTGGTAGAGAATCTGCCTACCAATGTGGGAGATGCAAGAGATGCAGGTTCAATCCCTGGCTTAGGGAGATCCCCTAGAGAAGGAAATGTCAACCCATTCCAGTATGCTTTCATGGAGAATCTCATGAACAAAGGAGTTTGGAGTCCATGGGGTTACAAATAGTTGGACAAGACTGAGCACACGCACACACATTAGCTTAAAAATGGACACATACATCAAAGGAATAAAGTTAAGAGCCCAGAAATAAAACTTTGAATATATGGTCAACTAATATTTGACAAGGGAGCCAAGAAAACTCAATACAAAAAGGATAGTCTCTTAAATAAATCATGTTGGGAAAATTGGATAACCACATGCACAAGAATAAAATTAGACCCCTTTCTTACATACCTTACAAAAAGCTGGAAATTTACTAAATATTTAAACATGAAAACTGACACTGTAACAGCCCTAGAGGAAAACATAGGAAAAACTCTGCTGACATTGGTCTTGACAAAGGTTTTTCTTGGATATAACACCAAAAGCACAAGCAACAAAGGCAAAAATTAGTAAGTGGGACTATACCATCCTAAAAAGCTTCTGCATAACAAAAGAAATGAACAACAAAATGAAAATGCAACATAAGATATGGGAAAAATATTTATAAATCACAAATCTGATAAGCTAATATAAAAATATATGAACTCATACAAATCAATAGGAAAAAAACAATTAAAAATTAGGCAGAGGAATGGAACAGACATTTTTAAAAGACAAACTGACAAATGGTATATGTTCACTACAGTATTACTTATAATATCTGAGATATGGAAAAAAACTTCAGTGTTCATCACTGGAAAAAATGATAAAGAAGTTGTGGTCTGTATGTTCAATGGAATATAATTCAGCCATGTAAAGAAGGAAATCCTGCCGTAGGCAACAACATGGATGGACCTTGAAGGCATTATGGTGAGTGAAATAAGTCAGACAGAGAAAGATAAGCGCCATATGATATCATTTGTAAGTGGAATCTAAAGAAGTTGAAACCACAGAAGCAATAAGTAGAATGATGTTTACCAGAGGTTAGAAATTGGGAAAATGGTGAGATGTTACTCAAAAGTGATAAGATGAATAATGTGCAGCATGTTGATTATTATAATAATAATATATTATATACTAGAGAATTGTCAAACGAGTATCTTTAGTGTTCTCACTACAAAAAACAAATGGTAATTACATGAGATGATTACAGTGTTAGCTAACACTATGGTGGGAATAATTTTGCAATTTATAAGTTTATCAAATTAGCACATAGCACTTACTCTTACACAATGTTATATATCTCAATATAGCTATCAAAAACTATCAGTTCTACTTACCCAAATCACTTCAGTTCAGTTCAGCTCAGTCACTCAGTCATGTCCGACTCTGCGACCCCATGAATAGCAGCACGCCAGGCTGCCCTATCCATCACCAACTCCCGGAGTTCACTCAGACTCACGTCCATCAAGTCAGTGATGCCATCCAGCCATAATACACCTCAAGTAACTGTCATCTACACGAACTCAGCCAAAAAATGTTTTCATAAAAATAGCAATACTTACTCCTGGGCAGACACCCAGAGAAAACCATAATTCAAAAAGAAACATACATCCCAATGTTCATTGCAGCACTGTTTACAATAGGTAGACATGGAAGCAACCTAAATGTCTATCAACAGAGGAATAAAGACGATGTGGTACATATATACAATGGAATATTACTCAGCCATTAAATAAAAACCACCAACAACAAAATAATGCCATTTGTAGCAACATGGGTGAACCTAGAGATTGTCATAAGGAGTGAAGTAAGTCAGACACAGAAAAACAAATATCATATGCTATTACTTATGCATGGAATCTTAGGGGGAAAAGGGGTACCAATGAACTTATTTACAAAACAGACGTAGAGTCACAGATATAGAAAATAAACTTATGGTTACCAGGGGATAAGGTGGGGAGCACTTTAGTGGGAAGAAGACTGGGATCGACATATATACAGTACTATAAATAAAATGCAACTAATAAGGACCTACTGTACAGCACTACTCAATACTCTCTAATGCTCTGTATGAGAAAGGAATCTAAAAAAAGTGGATATATGTATTGTGCAACTGACTCTGCTGAACATCTGAAAATAACACAGCATTGTAAATCAACTATGCTCCAATAATTTCTTCAAAGAAAACCTCACATATATCATTGTATTAATTTGCCAGAGCTACCATCACAAAGTATCATTAAGTAATTGGCTTAAACTACAGAAATTTATTTTCTCCCTTTTTGGAGAAATTTAGTTTCTCACAATTCAGAGGCTAGAAGTCCGTAATTAATCTTGGCATTTGTAGTAGTTTACATTGTGTCATGCATCCAGTTATTAAAATGGTTTGGTCAACTTTTTAACTGGCATGAGGATGGCTATAAGACTGGTTTAATAAGTACTAGTAACATAAATTTTATTTTCATGAATCATTGTAGTTTATCATGACTTTGTCCACATCAGTGGCTGTTTATTGGCAGGAAAATGACTGTCATAATGCAGCATTAGACTCCTCAGGAAGCAAACACATAGCTAATGGCAATACGACATTATAGGAAGAAAGACAGTATAATCTAAAAACTTCTAAAGTTTTTAATGTGTGGATTTTTTTTCTATATTTTACTATATTTCTCAACCAATTCTGCAAGGTAAAAGACCAAAACTTCAAAAAGCTGAGTACTCTAATTCTAGAAAATACTAGATTATATATGATTATATTTTATATGATTATATGATTATATTTCTTGCTTCAGTTGCAATAGTACCAATTTCAGCTCCAACATTAAACAGCTTTGAAGTTGTCATTCTCATCTTTACAATGAGAAAAATAGCTCAACAAACTGAAAATTGATGGCTTTCCTTGGGCCCATCAGAGAATAGAAGTTGTAAGGCCAACCACCAGCAATGAAATCTACAGAGACAAGCAAGATGAATAAAGAATCTCAGCCAAGATTTGCTGAACCAGAGTAGAAGCTGCTAGAGCTATCAACCAGTAGGAACACTGACTGGTACTTTAGACCCAGGAAGCTGCTTAGGGACTGGCCAGAAAAAGACAAAAACCCAAAGTCCACAGTCTTACAGGTACCCTCATACTTATGTGGGGTTTGTCTCCAGGAACTCCGCCAGATTCCCAGAGTGAAGGGCCAAGAAAGATCCCCTTCCACTTCTGGCAACAGTTGAGAAAAGCAACCATAATCAAATACACCAAAGGGATTCTCCAGGGGAAAAAGTCTACTATATTAAGTAGTATTAACTATTATTAATTATTAATTGCTGTATTTACTGTCTTTTTTTAAATTTTTGTATTCTAATGGTTTGACATGACCTGCCTCTTGAGAAACCTGTATGCAGATCAGGAAGCAACAGTTAGAACTGGACATGGAACAACAGACTGGTTCCAACTAGGAAAAGGAGTACGTCAAGGCTGTATATTGTCACCCTGCTTATTTAACTTCTATGCAGAGTACATCATGAGAAACGCTGGGATGGATGAAGCACAAGCTGGAATCAAGACTTTTGGGAGAAATATCAATAACCTCAGATATACAGGTGACCCCACCCTTATGGCAGAAAGTGAAAAGGAACTAAAAAGCCTCTTGATGAAAGTGAAAGAGGAGAGCGAAAAAGTTGGCTTAACTTTTCAGAAAAGTTAAGATTCAGAAAACTAAGATCATGGCATCCGGTCCCATCACTTCATGGCAGATAGATGGGGAAACAGTGGATACAGTGTCAGACTTTATTTTTCTGGGCTCCAAAATTACTGCAGATGGTGACTGCAGCCATGAAATTAAAAGACGCTTACTCCTTGGAAGAAAAGTTATGACCAACCTAGATAGCGTATTAAAAAGCAGAGACATTACTTTGTCCACAAAGTTCTGTCTAGTCAAGGCTATCGTTTTTCCAGTGGTCATGTATGGATGTGAGAGTTGGACTGTAAAGAAAGCTGAGCACCAAAGAATTGATGTTTTTGAACTGTGGTATTGGAGAAGACTCTTGAGAGTCCCTTGGACTGCAAGGAGATCAAACCAGTTCACCCTAAAGGAAATCAGTCCTGAATATTCATGGGAAGGACTGATATTGAAGCTGAAACTGAAGGGTTAATAGGGTAGCAGAGATGTGCCTGCAAATGGGTCTCTGCTCGGGCTGAGTGTCCTTGCATACGAGGCGTTCTGCCAAAGAGTCTGGACACAGCCTTGAGTTTAATGGTCCCTTGCAAACGAGGGAGCATTCCCTTCTTGAGATAAGAAGGAGATGGGGGCTTTGGGCAGACTCTGCAGTAGACAGAGATTTCATTCCCCTTTGCTGTATAATAACATGTATGCACCTGCACTGTACTGAAAAGGCTTATTCATACAGTCTGGAATTCTGCCTAGGGGGCTTTATAATAATAAACGGCAATTAGTTTTTTTGCCCAGTTCTGTTCCTCCGGCCGGAGTGTGTATGTGTCATCTGTCTTTTGTGTGTGTCTTGTTTTATGTCATTTCACTCGTAATCACCAGTAATCAACAGAAACTGCAATACTTTGGCCACCTGATACAAACAGCTGACTCATTTGAAAAGACCCTGATGCTGGGAAAGATTGAGGGCAGGAGAAGAGGACAACAGAGGATGAGATGGTTGGGTGGCATCACGACTCAATGGAGATGGGTTTGGGTGGACTCTGGGAGTTGGTGATGGACAGGGAGGACTGGCGTGCTGCAGTTCATGGGGTCGCAAAGAGTCAGACACAACTGAGCGACTGAACTGAACTGAATGGTTTGACAGCTTGAGGCCTTGCTGACCCCTTACTGGTTTCAAATGCAAATACAGAGACCACACACCAACTGTCTCCTTTATCAGGATCTCACATTTTGGGGCGGTATCCACTTACCTTCATCACCTCAAAGCTAGGTAAGAGACAACTACAACCACCCCTACGTCCCTATTCAATACTGAACGTATTCAAGCTGGTCAATACTAAGATTGTTTACCCTCCTTTATCCACTCCTTTCCATGGAAACCATAATAAAAGCTCTTACCCACCATTCTTCCTTCTTCTTCTGCTTTATGACAGACACTAGTGCTTCCCCATATGTACCCCTCACCCCCATGACATGTCATGTCCCTTCTACTTGGGAAAGATAGTAATAAACTATCTTTTCAATGGCAACCATGTCCAGGTACATTGGTCTAACTATATTGCAATTTTTTATCAATATGCTATATTTTAAAACTACTCTGCTGTGGATAGAAGCAAGATACGATGCTGTAACGAGCAATATTGCATAGGAACCTGGAATGTCAGGTCCATGAATCAAGGCAAATTGGAAGTGATCAAACAAGAGATGGTAAGGGTGAATGTCAACATTCTAGGAATCAGCAAACTAAAATGGACTGGAATGGGGGAATTTAACTCAGATGACCATTATATCTACTTCTGCGGGCAGGAATCCCTCAGAAGAAATGGAGTAGCCATCATGGTCAACAAAAGAGTCCGAAATGCAGTACTTGGATGCAATCTCAAAATCGACAGAATGATCTCTGTTCGTCTCCAAGGCAAACCATTCAATATCACAGTTATCCAAGTCTATGCCCCAATCAGCAATGCTGAAGAAGCTGAAGTTGAACGGTTTTATGAAGACCTACAAGACCTTTTAGAATTAACACCCAAAAAAGATGTCCTTTTCATTATAGGGGACTGCAATGCAAAAGTAGGAAGTCAAGAAACACCTGGAGTAACAGGCAAATTTGGCCTTGGAATGCAGAATGAAGCAGGGAAAAGACTAATAGAGTTTTGCCAAGAAAATGCACTGGTCATAGCAAACACCCTCTTCCAACAACACAAGAGAAGACACTACACATGGACATCACCAGATGGTCAACACTGAAATCAGACTGATTATATTCTATGCAGCCAAAGATGGAGAAGCTCTATATAGTCAACAAAAATGAGACCCGGAGCTGACTGTGGCTCAGATCATGAAATCCTTATTACCAAATTCAGACTCAAATTGAAGAAAGTAGGTAAAACTGCTAGACCATTCAGGTATGACCTAAATCAAATCCCTTATGATTATACAGTGGAAGTGAGAAATAGATTTAAGGGACTAGATCTGATAGACAGAGTGCCTGATGAACTACGGGACGAGGTTTGTGACATTGTACAGGAGACAGGGATCAAGACCATCCTCATGGAAAAAAAGCAAAAAAGCAAAATGGCTGTCTGGGGAGGCCTTACAAATAGCTGTGTAAAGAAGAGAGGTGAAAAGCCAAGGAGAAAAGGAAAGATATAAGCATCTGAATGCAGAGTTCCAAAGAATAGCAAGAAGAGATAAGAAAGCCTTCTCCAGCAATCAATGCAAAGAAATAGAGGAAAACAACAGAAAGACTAGAGATCTCCTCAAGAAAATTAGAGATACCAAGGGAACATTTCATGCAAAAATGGGCTCGATAAAGGACAGAAATGGTCTGGACCTAACAGAAGCAGAAGAGATTAAGAAGACGTGGCAAGAATACACAGAAGAACTGTACAAAAAAGATCTTCATGACCCAGATAATCATGATGATGCGATCACTAATATAGAGCCAGACATCTTGGAATGTGAAGTCAAGTGGGCCTTAGAAAGCATCACTATGAACAAAGCTAGTGGAGATGATGGAATTCCAATTGAGCTGTTTCAAATCCTGAAAGATGATGCTGTGAAAGTGCTGCATTCAATATGCCAGCAAATTTGGAAAACTCAGCAGTGGCCACAGCACTGGAAAAGGTGTTTTCATTCCAATTCCAAAGAAAGCCAATGCCAAAGAATGCTCAAACAACCGCACAATTGCACTCATCTCACATGCTAGTGAAGTAATGCTCAAAATTCTCCAAGCCAGGCTTCAGCAATATGTGAACCGTGAACTCCCTGATGTTCAAGCTGGTTTTCGAAAAGGCAGAGGAACCAAAGATCAAATTGCCAACATCCGCTGGATGGTTGAAAAAGCAAGAGAGTTCCAGAAAAACATCTATTTCTGCTTAATTGACTATGCCAAAGCCTTTGACTGTCTGGATCACAATAAACTGTGGAAAATTCTGAGAGATGGGAATATCAGACCACCTGACCTGCCTCTTGAGACATATGTATGCAGGTCAGAAAGCAACAGTTAGAACTGGACATGGAACAACAGACTGGTTCCAACTAGGAAAAGGAGTACGTCAAGGCTGTATATTGTCACCCTGCTTATTTAACTTATATGCAGAGTACATCATGAGAAACGCTGGGCTGGAAGAAACACAAGCTGGAATCAAGATTGCCGGGGGAAATATCAGTAACCTCAGCTATGCAGATGACACCACCCTAATGGCAGAAAGTGAAGAGAAGCTAAAAGACCTCTTGATGAAAGTGAAAGAGGAGAGTGAAAAAGTTGGCTTAAAGCTCAACATTCAGACAACGAAGATCATGGCATCTGGTCCCATCACTTCATGGGAAATAGATGGGGAAACAGTGGAAACAGTGGCAGACTTTATTTTTTTGGCTCCAAAATCACTGCAGATGGTGAGTGCAGCCATGAAATTAAAAGACGCTTATTCCTTGGAAGAAAAGTTATGGCCGCCCTAGATAGCATATTCAAAAGCAGAGACATTACTTTGCCGACCACGGTCCATCTACTCAAGGCTATGGTTTTTCCAGTGGTCATGTATGGATGTGAGAGTTGGACTGTGAAGAAGGCTGAGCGCCAAAGAATTGATGCTTTTGATCTGTGGTATTGGAGAAGACTCTTGAGAGTCCCTTGGACTGCAAGGAGATCCAACCAGTCCATTCTGAAGGGGATCAACCCTGGGTGTTCTTTGGTAGGAATGATGCTAAAGCTGAAGCTCCAGTACTTTGGCCACATCATGCGAAGAGTCGACTCATTGGAAAAGACTGATGCTGGGAGGGATCGGGGGCAGGAGGAGAAGGGGACGACAGAGGATGAGATGGCTGGATGGCATCACGGACTCGATGGATGTGAGTCTGAGTGAGTTCCGGGAGTTGGTGATGGACAGGGAGGCCTGGCGTGCTGCGATTCATGGGGTTGCAAAGAGTCGGACACGACTGAGTGACTGAACTGAACTGAACTGAACTCTGTTGTAAGGAAAAATATTACTAGGGCCTCCTCACACTTTCAATTACTTATTACCCAACTCCGGTTCTCAGTAACCTTCCTGTCTCACAGAAACCATGGGTGAGTGAAGAGCTATGAGCCCAAACATGTGTGAAGGTCATGGCCCGAGAGCACAGGTCCACTGAAAGACTGAGATTCAGCCATAAAATAATAGAATGCTTTCCCTCCCCAGCAATTCACCACCATGTCAACAGGACTCTTATGTAATAACAGTGGATTTCCACTAAGGAGTTACAAGGTGGAAATTTTATTTAAAGAGGAGTTCTTAGAGGAGTGCAAAGGAAACAAGAGGGACAAAATCAAGGACATTAGAGGAATTTGAATCCTTTGGCACTTTCAGCTACAGCAAACATTAAACATACCCAAACTTCTAGTGAGGTTAACATAAAACCTTGCACTGAAAGCCGACATACATGAGTTCTTATTACCCAAGATATCATATCTAACTTTCAACAAAAAATCACAAGGCATGCTAAAAGGCAAGAAATAAATATATAGTCTGAAAGGACAAGGGAAATGTCAGAACCAGACCCATATATGACACAGATGTTTGGAATTTCACAGAGCGAATTTACAATAATTATAATAACTAAAATGTTAAAGGATCTAAAGGAAAAAGTGGACAATATTCAAAACAAATGAGTAATGTAAGGTGAGAAAGGGAAAAGCTAAGAAAAATTCTAAAAAAGTGTTTAAAAATCAAAAACAGGTAAAAAAATGAAAAATATTTTTGATAAGCTCATGAGCAGCCTGGACACAGCAGATAAAAGAGTCAGTGAGCTTGAAGATACAACAATGGAAACTTCTAAAACTGAAAGATACAGAGAAAAAAAGAATGAAAAATAAATGGTACAATTTCAAAAGGTATAACATAAATATAATGGGAACACGAGAATAAAGAGAAAAAGAAACAGAAGAATATTGGATGTAATAAGGAAAATAGGCTAGACTGTCCTGATAGATTGCTGCTCTTTGCTGAGGGAAGCGTCTGGAAGAAGCAACTGAGACTTAGGCTTCTGCTTTCTCTTCTTTTTGGGACCTACTTCATCTCATTGTGAAGAAGGTATATTCTGAGCTCTTCCATAATGTGAGCTTTTCCTGTTGAGGCCAGTTACTGGACTGTCTAACTGCCTCGACATAGTGTCAGTAACTCTGCCTAATTATAGATTGCATATTCAGTTCAGTTCAGTTCAGTTACTCAGTCATGTCTGACTCTTTGCAACCCCATAAATCGCAGCATGCCAGGCCCCCCTGTCCATCACCAACTCCTGGAGTTTATTCAAACTCATCTCCGTCAAGTTGGTGATGCCATCTAGCCATCTCATCCTCTGTCGTCCCCTTCTCCTCCTGCCCCCAATCCCTCCCAGCATCAGAGTCTTTTCCAATGAGTCAACTCTTTGCATGAGGTGGCCAAAGTATTGGAGTTTTAGCTTTAGTGTCAGTCCTTCCAAGGAACACCCAGGACTGATTTCCTTTAGAATGGACTGGTTGGATCTCCTTGCAGTCCAAGGGACTCTCAAGATTGTATATTAGCAAGCCCCAAACCATACCTTCCATATTAAACTGTAATAATGTTAACATTGGGTTCTTATATGAATACTGTGACTCCCAGATGGTTCCACTGAATGAGACTGTCATTTATTAACCCCCTATACTCTAATTCTAAAAGGTTTTATCCTTTTCTGATCATTCTAGAGTACTAATTTTATATTATTAATAAGTTATTAATAAGTATTAAGTTATTAATGTCTAGTCAAGGCTATGGTTTTTCTAATCGTCATGTATGGATGTGAGAGTTGGACTGTGAAGAAAGCTGAGTGCTGAAGAATTGATGCTTTTGAACTGTGGTGCTGGAGAAGACTCTTTGAGAGTCCCTTGGACTGCAAAGAGATCTAGCCAGTCCATCCTAAAGGAGATCAGTCCTAGGTGTTCATTGGAAGTACTGATGCTTAAGCTGAAACTCCAATACTTTGGCCATCTCATGTGAAGAGTTGACTCGTTGGAAAAGTCTCTGATGCTGGGAGGGATTGAGGGCAGGAGGAAAAGGGGATGACAGAGGATGAGATGGCTGGATGGCATCACTTATTCAATGGACATGAGTTTGAGTAAACTCCGGGAGTTGGCGATGGACAGGGAGGCCTGGTGTGCTGCAATTCATGGGATTGCAAAGAGTTGGACATGACTGAGCGACTGAACTGAACGGAACTGAATGTTTGCCCTAAGTAATAGAAAATCCATCTCAGTGGTTTATTTTCTCTTGTGTAAATGATACTACAGAAGTATTTGGCAGAGGCAAAAATTTACCAGCTAAGATACCAAGGATATCTTAGCTAAAGGCAAAGGAGAAAAGGAAAGATATGCCCATTTGAATGCAGAGTTTACCAAAGAATAGCAAAGAGAGATAAGAAAGCAATCCTCAGTGATCAATGCAAAGAAATAGAGGAAAACAATAGAATGGGAAAGACTTGAGATTTCTTAAAGAAAATTAGAGATACAACGGGAACATTTCATACAATGATAGCACAATAAGGGACAAAATGGTATTGACCTAACAGAAGCAGAAGATATTAAGAAGAGGTGGCAAGAATACACAGAACTGTACAAAATAGATTGTTATGACCTGGATAACCATGATGGTGTGATCACTCACCTAGAGCCAGACATCCTAGAATGTGAAGTCAAGTGGGCCTTAGGAAGCATCACTATGAACAAACCTAGTGGAGGTGATAGAACTCCAGTTTAGCTATTTCAAATTCTAAAAGATGATGCTGTGAGAGTACTGAACTCAATATGCCAGCAAATTTGGAAAAGTCAGCAGTAGCCACAGGACTGGAAAAGGTCATTCCAGTCCCAAAGAAAGGCAAAGCCAAAGAATACCGCACAACTGAATTTATCTCACAGGCTAGCAAAGTAATGCTGAAAATTCTCCAAGTGAGGCTTCAACAGCATGTGAACCGTGAACTTCCAGATGTTCCAGATGAATTTAGAAAAGGTAGAGGAGCCAGCGATAAAATTGTCAACATCCGCTGGATCATCAAAAAAGCAAGAGAGTTCCAGAAAAACATCTATTTCTGCATTATCGACTATGCCAAAACCTTTGACTGTGTGGATCACAACCAACTGGAAAATTCTGAATGAGATGGGAATACCATACAACCTGACCTGTCTCCTGAGACATCTGTATGCAGCTCAGGAAGCAACAGTTACACCTGGATATAGAACTGGTTCCAAACTGGGAAAGGAGTGCATCAAGGCTGAATATTGAGACTGCTCATTTAACTTATATGTAGAATTGGTGGGAGAAATATCAATAATCTCAGATATGCAGATGACACCACCCTTATAGCAGAAAGCAAAGAAGAACTAAAGAGCCTCTTGATGAAAGTGAAAAAGAAGAGTGGAACAAGCTGGCTTTAAAACTCAACATTCAGAAAACTAAGATCATGGCATCTGGTCCCATCACTTCATGGCAAATAGATGGGGAAACAATGGAAACAGTGACAGACTTAATTTTTTGTGCTCCAAAATCACTGTAGATGGTAACCGCAGCCATGAAAATTAAAAGCTGCTTGCTCTTTGGAAGAAAAGCTATGACCAAACTTGATAACATATTATAAAGGAGAGACATTACTTTGCCAACAAAGGTCTGCCTAGTCAAATCTATGGTTTTTCCAGAGTCATGTATGGATATGAGAGTTGGACTATAAAGAAAGTTGAGCACCTAAGAATTGCTGCTTTTGAACTATGTTGTTGGAAAAGACTCTTGAGAGTCCCTTGGACTGCAAGGAGTTCCAGTCAGTCAATCCTAAAGGGAATCAGTCCTGCATATTCATTGGAAGGACTGATGCTGAAGCTGAAATACCAGTACTCTGGCCACCTGATGCAAAGAACTGATTCATTGGAAAAGACCCTGATGCTGGGAAAGATTGAAGGCAGGAGGAAAAGGAGATGACAGAGGATGAGCTAGTTGGTATCATAGACTGGATGGACATGAGTCTGAGCAAGCTTCAGGAGTTGGTGATGGACAGGGAAGCCTGGAGTGCTGTATTCCATGGGGTTGCAAAGAGTCAGACACAACTGAGCAACTGAACTGATATCAGGAATAATGTCTGAGAGATCCACTTTGCCTTCACTGCAATGTCACAAGATGTTACCCCAGCTCCAAACATCAGTCACAATCAGGGCATAAGAAAGGAAAGAACGTATGATATCTATTTCTATCTTTTTATCAGAGATGCAAAAATTGTTCCAGAAGTTCCCTGATACTTCTTTACATGTCATTGGCCTGAACTGTCACATTATCACATCTCACTATACAAAGGTGGAGAAAATGAGTAATTAGTTTTTCCAGCCTTTAAGGTGGAAGATAACAAATGTAACAGGGGCAGATAAGAAAAGTTATGACCAACCTAGATAGCATGTTAAAAAGCAGAGATATTACTTTACCAACAAATATCCATCTAGTCAAAGCTGTGGTTTTTCCAGTAGTTGTATACAGATGTGAGAGTTGGACTATAAAGAAAGCTGAGTGCCGAAGAATTGATGCTTTTGAACTGTGGTGTTGGAGAAGACTCTTGAGAGTCCCTTGGAGTCCCAACAAGTCCATCCTAAAGGAAATCAGTCCTGAATATTCATTGGAAGGACTGATGCTGAAACTGAAACTCCAATACTTTGGCCATCTGATGTGAAGAACCAACACAGTGGAAAAGACCCTGATGCTGGGAAAGACTGAAGGCAGGAGAAGGGGATAACAGAGGTCAGATGGTTGGATGGCACCACCAACATAATGGACATGAGTTTGAGTAAACTCTGGGAGTTGGTGATGGACAGGGAGGCTTGGCATGCTGTAGTTCATGGGGTTGCAAAGAGTTGGACACAACTGAGCAACTGAACTGAACTGAATGCCTATTGGAAAAGCTAACCATTAGTGTCAACATAATATGAAGAGTGTTGCTTGCCAGGGGCTCTGAAATGAAGTCAGTTTTATGTCTTTCATTTTGGAAAGGATTTATTATAAATGTAGTTTTCTCATTGTGGCATTTCTTTTTAACTTTTTCTTTGTGTATTCTCACCTGTGTTTAATCTACAGCATGACTTCAACAACTATATAGCTCAGAGTGATACTTCTTTGGAAAAAAAAATAGCTCATGAGGTGTATCATAGCTCTTCCTCATTTTGAGAATTTTTTAAAAAAATTCTACTCTGATTTCACATGTCTGTCTAGGCCATTAATGTTACTGAATGCCTGACACATGCAAAGGCTAGTATCATTTTGAACGTAAAAAATTTTCCATTTTTTTATTTTCTTCTGGTTGTTTAGTCATATTGTTGGCTTTATAGAAGAACTTGGGATGTTCAGATTTGGATTCTTAAATCCTCCTAATACATGATGGAGGTTATTCAAAATGTGGTTTCCATTTTTATTTTCTGTTACTCTTGTTGTGATATTGTTACCACTTTCTTTTTGTCATTCCTTGAAACTTAGCCAAATAGAAGTGGAACGTACTGCCTTACAAGTTTAGTTCAACTGTTTTGCCAGTTTTGATTTTCATTCAAACTGATGTGGGCTTCACAACAGATTTATTCCCTGCTTTTCATGAAAACTTAAAAACATATCTGTTAAGATTTTTTTCCTTTCAACTTTGAAACATTCTATTAATAGAACAGTACTACATCATGATATAATATTTATTGACTCTGTAGAGATATTGCTTTGAAGGAAAAATTTTGCTTTGGGTTAGCATTGGCAAAATGTGTTAAATGTGAGTGGATTTGTTTACAGTATTAACTATTTTAAACAACTCCATTTTTTAAAGTTTTCCATTTTTTTTTTTTTGGTTAAAATATATATATACATATATATATTCTGCCATGTATGGCACTTAATAAAAATTGCATACACAAAGAATTTAGGTCAATATTTCCGGAAAAGACATAGTAAGAGAAATTAGCCCTTAAATTAAGAGCTAAATAAATCAAAGGTTGCTTAATAAATAAAAGCTTGCTTTCCATATAAGCATCTTTTACTTAATATTCATTTTCAATTTTTCCTCATGCTCCTTACACATGGATCACAAATTGGGGGAAGAACATACCAATAACAGACAACTCAGGCGAAAATGCTGAACATCACTTTTGTAACAAGCTTGCAGCCAGAATAATTAGTGCAGAATCTGCCTCTCGTTACAGATACAAGATGGGCCTTTTGCTCCATGAATGTACTGACTGCATCTCACGGCCAGGCTGGGCAAGCTCCCTGAACAGAGCTGGCAGTGGCGCTTATGCACTTGCTGTCTCAACTTGCTGTTCAGAATCAAGACTGCCAGACCACTGCTAAAATTGATTGGCGTTCACACTTCATTTGAGTGGGTTTGCATTTGGACGAGGTTTCATTTTCACCTTTCTTGCTATTTCCTGAGGCAAATGAGCAATTCTGTGAGGCTGGTGTGCTTTTCAATTCTTGGATTGTTCAGTTACCCACTGGCCCCCCAAGCTTTCTTTATAAAAGAAAGGTCTGCAAACTTGAAGGTAAAAGAGTATTATACTCAATTCCTTCATTTTTCAAGATTTTTCTTCCCTTATTTTTTTTTTCTTTTTAACAGAGCTTAGGAGCTGTGTGAATGGTTGCTGACTGAGAACATTAGATATACAGTAAATTCATCATTTATCTACAGATCAAGGGTAAAATTAAACTGGAGGAAATGACCTTGTGACAGCATTGGGGAAGTATGAATCAGACTTAAAAGGGGAAAGAGTTGTTGACATACTGTTTCCCATATGATTCTTTTCACTGAGAGGGAACAACCTGTTTTCCTCTCAAGGAGCTGGCATTGGTCAAGTGCATTTTAGAGAAGTTACACTGAACTCAATTCATTCAAAGCTGTGAAGCATCTTTTAAACATTAACATACAGTACTACTGAGATTCATTTGATGTTTATTTGAAAGCTAAAATCCAGGTTTGTAATGCCAGACTGGATCAGAATTTGGAACCTCCTACACTAATCTTAGGCAATATAAACAACCAATATTTATATACACATATGGATACATATATGCATATGTATATGCATATACATAATTTTTTTTCACAGAAAGAATCTAGGCAAAATGAGACTGCCCAAAAAAATTGACCTGAATTATTCAAATTGAAAAAATTGTCTGGCACAAACTACCTTAGCAACTAGTCAGTTCTATACTTTAGTTTTGCAATGTTCTCCTCCAAAATCATATATGATCAAAAAACTATGGCAAGCTCAATAGATTATTTCAATTATGAAACAAATCCAGACCTTATAATTATAGCAAAGACAGATTCTTTTGAAATAAGCCCCAGATCTCAGGAGCTTTCTGCACCTTCTTCCTTCTCCATGGCAATACTTTTCTTTTTTTCTACTCTTTATCTCCTTTGCTACTGGGTAGACCTTAAAATACCCTTCAAGAAAGAGCCCAAATGTCTCAGTGATTACTTCTTTGACTCTGCATCTACTCATTTAGTTAAAAAAGTAAATGTATTATGTATTACCTACATAAGTAATGTTATATATACTAGAATATAAGATACCAAGGAGTAAGCAACTTAACTTGTTCTCTCCAGAACCTTAGGATATACTTGGATGATAGACTTTATCATTTGTAATATAGTTTAATCATCATTTCTGTCTTCATGAGAGATCTGCATTATCCAATATGGTAGCCACATGTGGTTCTTTAGCACTTGATATGTTACTAATCCAAACTGAGAAATGCCATAACCATAAATATACTAACTACATTTTAAAGACTTAGAAAGTAAAAACAGAGCTACCTTACACTGTGAGCATCCTGACAATAAGAACCATACTTTACTAATTTCTATACTTAAATATAAATTGCATAAAGGATAAAGGTATTCAGTAAATGTATGTTAACTGGATGTATATTTCAAGAGACACCATTAATGTCCTAGAGCTAAGAATAAGATGCTAATCCACGGAGGCAAAAGTTACTTTAGGATTGAAACCCCTGATGTCCTTTTCGTTTTAATTTCTTAAGATATGACAGTTTGGGAACAATTTCAAAGATTTCCTCTTACAGATAATTTGATTTAGTAATTTCTAAAGCCCATGTCTTCATGTCTACAATCCTTCTCAGTTATTTGACCTGGCACATTCTACAGAGGTGATTTTCCTCTAATGCAGAAGGGATTGATGCTATCTTCTGACCCTTCAGCAGGATCACTAGCTAGGCTGAAATGAAAAAGGTGGCCAACAATAGCACCATGCTCCAGCAAATCTGCTCATTTACTGCCAGTATTCCGCTTAGCTGTCTGGGAAGCCTCAGGAGATCCAAAATGCATTTTTCATGAGTTGCATAAAGGAGAGGAAAATATCTAGGAAATTGATGTTGTTTTGGAACATCCAAGATTTAGATAAGTTATTATCTCCTATGGGCTTCTAGGATCTAAGTTTAGCCTCTGAAGGCTCCAGAGTTTGGAATATTTTTGGTGAATGATAGAGGCATAAATTTTGTGCAGTCTTATTTGCTGTGGTCCCAAAATAAATGATTGATAGAGTGCCATGCTATGCTCAGTCACGTCCAACTCTCTGCGACCCCACGGATTATAGCCCTCCAGGCTCCTCTGTTCATGGAATTTTCCAGGCAAGAATGCTGGAGTGTGTTGCCATTTCCTCCTCTGGTGGATCTTCCCTACCCAGGGATCAAACCTGAGTCTCTTGCATTGGCAGGTGGTTTTTTGTTTGTTTGTTTGTTTTAATCACTGTGTCACCTTTGGTGAAGGGTAGAGGCATAAAGGCTATGACAACCTTATTTGCTATGATCCCAAAATAAATAGTTGATAGAGTAAAGGATAATAAAGAAATATGTCAACTAAATGCAGCATAGAATCTGGTTTAGATCCCGAACCAATGAACATATTTCTGGAACAACTGATAAAATTTGATTAAAGTATATAAAACAATATTATACTAATGTTAATTTAATAATTTTCAAAAATATACTATAGTTATGTCTGTTCATTAGCAGCCATATTACTCCCATATTCTAGCTACTATAAATAATGCTGCAATGAACATTGGGATACATGTATCTCTTTTAGTTATGGTTTCCTCAGGGTATATGCCCAGTAGCGGGACTACTGGGCTGTATGGTAGTTTTATTTGTAGTTTTTTAAAGAGTCTTCATACTCTTCTCTACAATGGTTGTATCAATATGCATTCTCCCCAACAGTGTAAGAGTGTTCCCTTTTCACCATACCCTCTCCAGCATTTATTGTTTGTAGACTTTTTGATGATGGCCATTCTAATCAGTGTGAGATGATACCTCGTTGTAGTTTTGATTTGCATTTCTCTAATAATGAGTGATGTTGAGCATCTTTTGCGTGTTTATTAGCTATCTGTATGTCTTCTTTGGAGAAATATCTGTTTACATCTTCTGGCCACTTTTTTATTGGGTTGTTTGTGTTTCTGGTATCGAGCTGCATGCTGCTGCTGCTGCTGCTGCTAAGTCGCTTCAGTTGTGTCTGACTCTGTGCAACCCCACAGACGGCAGCCCACCAGGCTCCCCTGTTCCTGGGATTCTCCAGGCAAGAACACTGGAGTGGGTTGCCATTTCCTTCTCCAATGCGTGAAAGTAAAGTCGCTCAGTCATGTCTGACTCGTAGAGATCCCATGGACTTCAGCCTACCAGGCTCCTCCATCCAAGGGATTTTCTAGGCAAGAGTAATGGAGTGGGTTGCCATTGCCTTCTCCATGAGCTGCATGAGCTGCTTGTATATTTTGGATATTAATTCTTTGTCAGTTGTTTCATTTGCTATTATTTCCTCCCACTCTGAGGGTTGTCTTTTCACCTTGTTTTTAGTTCCCTTCATTGTGCAAAAGTTTTTAAGTTTAATTAGATCCCATTTGTTTATTTTTGTTTTTATTTCCAATACTCCTAGAGGTGGGTCATAGAGGATCTTGCTTTGATTTATGTCAGAGAGTGTTCTGCCTATGTTTCCCTCTAAGAGTTTTATAGTTTTTGGTCTTGCATTTAGGTCTTTAATCCAATTTGAGTTTATTTTTCTGTATTGGTGTTAGGGAGTCTTCTAATTTCATTCTTTTATACATAGTTGACCAGTTTTCCCAGCACCACTTATTGAAGAGACCACCTTTTTTTCCACTGTATATTCCTGCCTCCTTTATCAAAGGTAAGGTGCTCTTAGGTATGTGGATTTATCACTGGGCTTTCTATCTTGTTCCATTGGTCTATGTTTCTGTTTTTGTGCTAGTACCACACTGTCTTGATGACTGTAGCTTTGTAGTATAGTCTGAAGTCAGGAAGGTTGATTCCTCCAATTCTATTCTTCTTTCTTAAGATTGCTTTGGCTATTCAGGGTCTTTTCTGTTTCCATACAAATTGTGAAATTATTTACTCTAGTTCTGTGAAAAATACCATTGGTAGTTTGATAGGAATTGCAATGAATCTAGGTGTTCAGCTGAGTCTAGATGTTCTAGAATCAACAGATGAATGGGTAAGGGCATGGAAGTACATATATATATACACAACGGAATATTACTTGACTATAAAAAGGAACACTTTTGACTCAGTTCTAATGAGGTGGATGAACCTAGAGCCTATTACACAGAGTGAAGTAAGTCAGAAAGAGAAAGACAACTATCATATATTAATGTGTATATATGGAATCTAGAAAGATGGTACCGATGATCCTAGGTACGGGGCAGCTAAGGAGACACAGACATAAACAGACTTTGGACACCGTGGGAAAAGGAGAGGGTGGGATGATCCGAGAGAGTAGCCTTGAAACATATGCATTACCAGATGTAAAATGAATACCCAGTGGGAGTTTGATGTATGACACAGGGAACCGAAAGCCAGTGCTCTGCAACAACTTGGAGAGATGGGATGGTGAGGGAGGTGGGAGGAGAGTTCAAGAGGGAGGGGACACATGTATGCCTATGGCCATTTCATGCTGACGTATGACCGAGGCCACCACAATATTGAAAAGTAATTATCCTCCAGTTAAAGTAAGTGAATTTTAAGAATTGATATTACTCAATGTTTAAAAATAGAATATTTATATTTTATAAAATTCAGAAGCTTTGACCATTTGAAGAAGTTTTCTGAATTTTTAAGTTCCATAATTGTAAATATAACTATATAATATCTACAGTATATTCATATTGAATGTTTTGAACAACATAGGGTTCTGGTGACCAAGTAATATTTTCTATCAATTACTCTGAATGATTAAAATATATTTATTCTGTTGGATGAAGTTATTAGTTTATATTAAGATAAAGTTAAACCAAATATGTATGGATGTTTTATTATGTCTGCTCTCTGTATTGACTTAAAATATGCACGTTCAGCCTAAATTATCTCTTTTAATCTACTTTTGAAAAAATTCAACTTACTCTCAGAATCCTGAGGGCATTTCACATTCCATGTTGTGTAAATTAACATTTATTCCTGACTTGGGCACTGGGAATTATTCACTGTTTTGAGGAACACAGTGAAATGATCCAGTTGAAGTTTTAAAAAGATATCTATGGTGACAGAGCAAAGCAAAGATAGCAAAGAGATGAGACTAGGAGTATTGTGACTGCATCTGCAGCAGATGATAGGGAGCATAACTAGACAATGGCAAGAAGAAAAAGAGGGTCCAGTTATAAAGGTCATTCCAGAAATAGTATATCATGAATGCCCACACTAAGGCTGAAAGAACTCATATTTACACACAGTTGCCAAGGCTGGTGACCTAGAAGGTGATGGACTTGAGAGAGCACACCCAACTAAGGAAGGGTATATAAAGAAGATATTTTTATATTACTTTATCACTGCTTATCATTTGGAAAATTCTTTTCTTTAATATAGTCTCTTTAAGATTCATTTTCCATAAAAATTCACACAAGAGTCTATTATTGCTAATATCTGAGGAATTTGCTTATAGAAATTTGTGGATCAACTAACAGAGCATTTCTAAGGAGTCAGGCTCATCCACATAGATCTATAAGGCTGAAATGTGTTCTGGAGACAGTACTTACCATGGGTCACTGTGCTTTTTAACTTTTCAGATTTTGCATGGGAAGTGCCATCCTCAGCTTTGGAATATTACCATGTAAAGGAAGGGACAGGTGATATTTTCTAAACAGTTCATAATTTATGTTTCTTTAAATATGGTATTACATGGTTGGAAAATTTCCTGAGAGACAAAAAAAAAAGAAAAAAAAAGAAATTTATAAGAAAAGGAAAGAAAGACCAAAAGAAAGAATCAGCTGTTCCAATATAAGTCACATATAGAATAACCCAGAAAATAACTAACTGAGTAACAGGCAGCTGTGAGAGTTTAAAATGCTAGTCACGATCAAGAGTCTTCATCACAAGCTTACGGCAACCAGCCAATGTGTTCATAACGGATGTGCTAAAGGATCTCCAGCTAAGAGGCAGAAATGAATAAAGCGAAAATTACTGCTATTACCCTGAGCTGAAGATGACCGATGAGGCCAAGCCGACCAGCGAGATTTGAAAGTCAGCAAGCCTCAAGTGATGCCGGAGACTGGTCTGCTCCTAGTCTCAGGGATCTGACCTCACTCATTGGCAGTAGTCACTGCTAAAGGCCTGTCATCATCCACTTTTTATCACTGCAAGGGGACATGTGAGTGGCACAGCCATACCACAGCATTCCCTCCTTCATCAGTACCTGAAATCTGCTACTGTCCTGTGAAATCTGTTCTTTTAAGAGATTTGCTTTCCTCAATTTCTTAATTCCCTTTAGTGTGAGTTTCCCACCTTAGAAAAAAGGCCTTGTGCTTGATGTGAAGTGCCGACTCATTGGAAAAGATCCTGATGCTGCGAAAGTCTGAAGGCAAAAGGGAAAGGTGATAGAGGATGAGATGGTTAGATAACATCACCGACTCAATGGACATGAATTTGAGCAAACTCTGGAAGACAGTGAAGGACAGGGAAACCTGGCATGCTGCAGTCCATGGGGTCGCAAAGAGTCAGACATGACTTAGTGACTGAACAACTTCATTAGCCAATTGATTTTAGTACTGCCTGAAGGCACACTTAATCTAAATTACCCTTGGCTTTAAACAACATGAAATCACCTCTTAATAGCTTAACCTTGCCAAACTCCTATTTGTATTTTAACTAATGATGTTGTGGGGGTTTTGCTGTTTATATTCGGTCAACAGTTTGCTATTTTCTCCAAAACCCTTCATCCTTTCATCACCTCCAACGCATATGCACATGAATGCGCACACACATACACACACACACACATTATCCAAGTGGAAATGTTTTAGTCCCATATGTTCTAAAATAGGTGAGTCTGATTTAGCAGATACGTGACTAAATCTAGTGTTTAAAGTAGCTGGTACTGAAGATAATGGATAATGCCAAGGATTCTAGGCCTAGGGATTAAAAGAGTAGTTTCAGCTTTAATTCTTCTGAAAATGTATTCATTCTTGTTATGCAACCAGCGGCCATCCAGCCCCGCAAACGGTAACTAACTCAGGCACTGACTGGCTTTCATGAGCTACCACATCATATTCTCCACTAATCTTCCAGACAAAGGAGAAGCTGAACAAGTCCCAGTTCCAAATGTGTCTCTCCTTGACAACTCCTATCTTATCCAGGCCCCAAAGTGCCAAAGTCCTGCCATTAATAGGTCTGACCCTGGTAGCCCCTGTACAGATGAGAATCCAGCATGACCACAGGTGAGTGCTTCTGACCCACGAACACTCTAAGCCAACAAGCAGTCTCCTGTGTCTGGACTGAAGCTAGTGCTCTGAGCCTCACTGTGCTGCCACTACACTGGACCCCGACTGTGTGCAGCTGGTGTGTCTCACTAGCCCCATACCTGGGGCTCTGAGTCCAGATCTCCAATATGGCTCCCTCAAACTGAAGCTTAATCTCAATGACCTTGACTATTTCTGTGATGATTTCTCACAAGATTAGATCCTGTTTCTCAAATAAATTCATATCTCTGACACTGATCACTGCTATCACTGAAAAGTGCCACCAAGTCCTCTAGAATCAGCCACCTCAGAATAGTGGCTCTTGACCCTGGGCATGAATTGGAATCAGCTCAAGGTTCAACTCCATTCCCTCAGATTGAGAAACACTGCCTTAAATACCAAAGCCAGTCTGGGCCAATGTGCAGTTTTGCATATACGTGATTCTAGCATGGAAGCTGTTTCAAGCTTTCTAAAGAAGTGTTCAGGCTATAAATCATAACGTAGTAAAATATATAATATTCTGGTTATCATCATTGTGTAATTTATTGTCATGTTAATCATAGGATGATTAAATTACTGCTTTAACAGCTTCATGGCATTAGGGAATCTTCCTCCAACTCCGCTATTGGTCATCTCTGTCTGGTACCTTCCTGTTCTCCTGGCCCATCAGGTCTGCAGTCATGCCACCTGTTGGCACACCCAAAAAGACATATCCTAAACCACTTGTTCATCCCATTTCACAACACAGTTCCTCCTTTCTTTCTACTCTCTTTGGTTTTTGACCTTGGGATTCTTTTTGACTCACTACTACTTATGGTTAGCCCCGCTACCACAGCCACAGTTTTCTCCTTCGTCTGAATCCAACTTGCCCTCCAGGCGAAAGGCCTTCAAGTACCCTTATAAAACTATCCACTTAGATATGCATAGATTTACTTCTGAATTGCAGAAGGTATCTAGAATTTTTTGTCCTTATTTTTGTGTAGATTAAGATACATATTGTAATAATATCTTTACAATAAAAGGACAGAAAAAAGTAACTTCCATTTTGGTAAAAAGGAAACTAAACAATATAATCTGCCTGTTTTCTGAAGTCAAACCATCAAATTTCTATAAGCAGAATCCTCACCAAGTTGTCCATGGTCTTCCTAATTGATGCCCATGTTTTCTCAAATCCCTTTGGTATCCCATATTGTTGATAGTTTAGGATGTACTGAATGTTAGATCTTTCTTGTGATACAATATTTATGTGTGGATTTAGCATGCCAATATCAAAATCACTGCAGATGGTGACTGCAGCCATGAAATTAAAAGATGCTTGCTCCTTGAAAGAAAAGCTCTGACAAACCTAGAGAATGTATTAAAAAGCAGAGACATTACTTTGCTGACAAAGGTCCATATAGTCAAAGCTATGGTTTTACCAGTAGTCATGTACAGATGTGAGAGTTGGACCATAAGGAAGGGTGAGTGCCAACGAATTGATGCTTTTGAACTGTGGTGTTGGATAAGACTCCTGAGAATCCCTTAGTCTGCGAGGAGATCAATCTTGAGTATTCATTAGAAGGACTTAGGCTGCAGCTCAAGCTCTAATATTTTGGCCGCCTGATGTGAAGAGCTGACTCATTGGCAAATACCCTGATGCTGGGAAATATTAAAGGCAGGAGAAGAGGATGGCAGAGGATGAAATGGTTGGATGGCATCACCAACTCAATGGACATGAGTTTGGGCAAGCTCTGGGAGATGATGAAGGACAGGGAAGCCTGGTGTGCTGCAGTCCATGGGATGGCAAAGAGTCAGACACAACTGAGCAACTGAACAACAACAATTTCTGATCTAAAAGATTCATTGACTTCAAATTTTCTAGAGAAGTGACCCTCACTTGATGGAGCATATCACATTAGGAAAAGGGACAGAGTATAGGGGAGATGCTCCTGAAAGCCGTTGCAATTTTATAATTACAAACCATATTCAGAAAACTTTCAAAACTCATGTGCTTCTTCCACAATAAAACTTACAGAAGGGACAGCTCATTTACTCATCCATGATGAACACCTGTTTATAGTTGTTTATAGTATGAACTGCATAGTATGTGTAGCATATACTGTTCTTGCTATTCTACCAGCTACAGGGAAAATCTTCATTGCCATGTGAAAAGAATGCAGACAAGCTGTAGAAGAGAGTCATGCTGAAACAAAAACCCAAATTAAAATCTCAGGAACGCTCCACAGACTGGAAAAGTGCAGTTCTACTACAAGTCTCAACTCTGATAGTTTCTCAGCAGCCACATAGAGGGTTGAATGGTGGTCCTCAAAAGATAAGCCCATGTTCTAAGTCCTGGAGGCTGTGAATGTTGCCATCATTGACATAAAGGATCTTGAAGATGTAATTAAGTTAACTTCAAATGAGATCAGCCTGGTTTATAGGGTGGGGGAGAGATATGGGGGGAATCTAAATGCAAACACAGTTAAGTGTCGTAAGAGACACACAGAGACGCAGAGGGAAAGAGGAGAAGGCCTTATGATGACAGAGGCAGAGACTAAAGAGCGGCATCCGCATGCCAGAGAACACCTGGAACCGTCGAAAGCTGGAGGAGATGGAGAAAGATTCTCTGCTAGAGAAGGAGCCTGGTCCTGCTGGCACACCTTAATTACAGACTCTGGCCTCCAGAAATGTGAAAGTATAAATTTCTATGTTTTAAGCCATGAAGTTTGTGGCAATTTGTTACAGCAACCACAGAAAGTTAATAAAACCATATACTGTAATTTATAGTAACTTTTTTCTCACCCTATAGCAACAGAGAGTGTGCATAGTTGATATATAATAAATTCTTAATGGACTCCAGACCCATTGCTTTATATAGATTAAGGACTACCTCTAGGGTAGGAGAGAGTGAAAGGGTAACCTAAATTGATTCAAAATTATTATTCTGCCTGTACAACATTCAGACTTTTACCTTAGGAAAGATACAGTATCTTTTTCTTCTCTTATCTACCATGAGCTACATCAAACAAGACAGGGGGTAAGTAAATACATCACAAAGAATTATTGATTTTTTTTAATGCAATGTACTTGATATACCAGTGAACTGTTCCCCAAATAATTCCAAAAACATACTTTAGTTATATTTTACACAGGATGTACAGTGATTGGACCCTTGCTTTTTATTCTTTTCTGGTTGAAGACATCTCCCATTGACCTCATTAGCTACTAATAAAGCAAGTACCTCATAAATGAAATTTTACTTGGCAAAAGTAGATTAGGAAATCCTACATTTATTCTCAAATCATTCAAAGTTCTAATTTTATTACATAGTAATTATAAAGATAAACCATAAACCAAGATATACTCAATGTTGAATGTAAAGAATTTTTACATGCAAATAAAAGAAATGTTTTAAATCACAAAACATAAAATGGCATAGAAAGTAGTAAAACACTAGTAAAAAAAATTAAAACAGGAAAATAGAGAAAAAATTCTTATCAGTAATGTTTCTATACACTTGATCCTAGCTACATAAACATAGCTTGGGTGGTTAATTAAGCAGTTGAGAAAAGATAGATGAGGAGTGAAGGAAAGGGAAATAAATAAAACTCTAAGTGAGAATTTTCTGACAAATGTGCCTTCTTGGTTAATTTTCACATCCAGAGCTAAGCAACATCTGCATCGCTTGCACTTCCTTTCATTACCCAAGCACCAATCACTTACTCGTTTATCATTCCTATACATACATATTACTAAAATGTGATGATTCGTCACTATTCATTGATCAAATAACATTCAGATTACCTTCCAAATGCTTTGCACGTAGAGTTGACCAGATAATTAAAACTCTTTGACGCTTCCTTTTCATGACACCTCCATGAAAAGATTCGGTAAACCTGATTCCTTTTAATTTCTCTCATTAGCAAGGGGACTGTGGGCTCTCACTCTGGATAGGCCTGCATGCCTCTCTCCCTCCATGCTTGTTCATTCCACGTGCTTTCATGTGCAAATGGACACAAATTGCTGTCAATTGGGAACACTTGGAAACCATTTGCCTTGCTTTTCCTTAAGTAAAACATAAAAAGAACTAGGAGCAAATACATGGGACTATTATGTAAGAAGACACTTTAATATGTTGCTTGGATGCTCAGTCCCAAGGGATACATTGTTTATAAGTTGAGCAGATCAGACTTTGTCAATCAGAACTTGAACTTTTCCTTCTGGAAAGTGGCTGCTTTTAGGGGAATGGGTTGTATATATGAAATGGAAAGAAATACGGTCTCTATGTGAGTCATTTTTGCAGCCTTCTCAGAACCTACCCATGGGTCAACTGCAGGTATTCAGAAATTGTTTATTGACTACAGTGGGCATGTGGACTTCTGTTTTCCAAATTGCAGAGTCTCATTTCGAGATGTTGTTAAAGGCTTCCTGCTCTATTATCCCTATTAGAAGTTTGTAGAATCTTTAACTCACAGAAGCCACACATCTAAACTTTGTTCTGAGCAAACTGCTGAAGGCAGCTGCCCTGACATTTCCCTCCATAGGTAAGTAGAGCTAAAGACTTGGGCTGAATTCAATGAAAGAAAATGAACAGTTGTGAAAGGACATGATCTCATCTAAACTGAATCTGAAAACCCCCTTCAAACACATATTAGATTGTCTCTCTCTTCTCTCCTTTCCTCCTTCCACATCTGTCTTTCTCTAGCAGGCAGAAGATGGGAAAACACTGACTAGGTAAGCTCTGTTCTACATGCTTTATCTTACTTAATTCAGTTCTATTTACAACACTGCACTTGGAGAAATCTGAACTCAGCATTATGCCAGCTCACTGGTCAAGGGTGCAGACTGAATGTATAGTCAATAGCAACCACATCCATTGTCTTCTTCCTACACCATGATTACCTCCAAGTACATGGGCTCAAAAAAATTGGTCAGTGGAGAAGCCTTAGAGTTCAGGCAACAGGTAAGTAGACTACATGAAAAAGAACTTTTAAAATTAAAAAGGAAAAAAAAAAAAAAACACCTGGATATATGTAAGAAAATAGTATTGTATTTACCACTGAACATCCTTTGAGGAAAGAGCAGACCTGAGTGCAGATGTGGAGAAATTGCTGTAATACTGAGGGAGTAAGCCTCCAGTCTGTCATCTTGACCACATACAAGAATAAAATCAGGATGCCAAATAAGCAGAAAGGAAGATAGAGCATGATCTTACTAGGTAGGTAGAATAGGAAAAAGGAGTCCAAGATGGTGGTGGCTAAAAGACAAAAAAAGGAAAAAGCCCACAAAAATGAGACAAAAGAAAATCCAAGGGCCAGAGTGAGACAAACAGCCCTCCTGGCTAGCCCAGTTTACATAAGGCAGGCTCAGGGGGAGGAGAAAAAAGCATATACAAAGAGGAGCCACAGCTGGGCTGCTCTTTTCTTTTGGGTTGACCCTCCCTCACACCTGGAGGATGTATTTTCCTTTGCTTGCCAAATAAAACTGAGCTGTCACATAACTGTAACTACCGGTCCACTGTTCCAAATCTTTGCTGTGACGAGACAGAACCGAGGAAATTACACACACCAGCACTCAGGAACAATTAAAACAAAGATAAGCATTGTCACCAAGTCAGATGAAAATACAGCTGACAATTCCATAGGAATTAATAGTTTCCATTAATACAGTCAAACCTCAGTATCCTCCCATATAATTTAAATCATTTCTAAAATACTTATAATACCTAATACAAAGTAAATGTCATGTAAATAGTTGCAAATACAACGTAAATGATATGTAAAGAGTGCCAGCATGTAGCAAATTCCATTTTGTTTTTTGAAATTTTCTGGAATTTTTATTTTCCAAATATTTTTAATCCACAGTGGGTTGAATCTGCAGATGTGGAACCCACATGTACTGAAGGCTGACTGTAATTTTCTGCACTGCATCCCAGTGTGACCTTGCTTGCCTGTTGTTTTTATTCTTAAAGATCCAGGACAATTTTAACCTTAAATCCTAATTCTAGAGTCTAGGTACCTCAGGAGGCAAAGAGGTGCTGTACTCTTTCCAGGTATCTCTAAGTCATTTTTCTAAAATTTTCAAAAACTCCCTTGTAACTAAATGTATCAAGTCCAGGCTCACTCTGCTCACCATACAACAGGCCAATGAGTCAAGAGCTGAGGCATTGAGGCAAGGAATACGACTTTATTTGGAAAGCCAGCTGACTAAGAAGATAGCATAATAATGTCTCAGAGTAAACGTCTTGTTGGGGTCTGGAAACCAGGTTCTTTTATAGAGCCAGAGAGAGGCAATGAGGAACTAAAGGCAAAAAGACAAATGAATAAAGAGGGAAAAGCAGTGAAGAACTCAAGGGAAAGGGAGGGAGAGGCAATAGTGAAGTTCAGTGAGAGGATCTTTAGTCTTAAAGGACATCTCCAGAAATGGCCAGCCTTTTTATGTGTGTGTTAATCTCTTCTCTTTGTTGTAGCTATTCACAGGTAGGAAGGTTCAGATTATCTCTAAGAGCTGAACAAAGGCATTTTAGTTCACAGTCAGGAAGAGGGGCCAGATCCTTCAAGGCAGGCCATTATGTATGATTGTAATAACAAAAGCAACAGAAAGCAAGTCAAAGAAATAGTTTCCAACCTGGAGTCAGAATCGGCTTCTTCTCTGTAACATATTCAAGAACATAGACCAGTGGTTCCCATTTCCTTAGGGATTTCCACCACCTCATTGGCAACTGTACCTGTAATAATTGCCTCATTCATTTTAGCAGCGGGTTTTTGCCATCACTTAAGGTATCTAACGTTTCTCCTTATTAGGGAAAAGCACTTAAAGATGCTTATCTAATTGTGTTCAGACAACATAAATGACCCACCTTTATCCAAGTTGAACTCCCAGTAGCTATCCATCAATGTATGTTGATAGTTCAGTTCAGTTGCTCAGTCGTGTCTGACACCTTGTGACCCCATGAATTGCAGCATGCCAAGCCTCCCTGTCCATCACCAACTCCCGGAGTTCACTCAGACTCATGTCCATTGAGTCGGTGATGCCATCCAGCCATCTCATCCTCTGCCGTCCCCTTTTCCTCTTGCCTCCAATCCCTCCCAGCATCAGTCTTTTCCAATGAGTCAACTCTTCTCATGAGGTGGCCAAAGTACTGGAGTTTGAGCTTTAGCATCATTCCTTCCAAAGAACACCCAGGGCTGATCTCCTTTAGGATGGACTGGTTGGATCTCCTTGCAGTCCAAGAGACTCTCAAGAGTCTTCTTCAACACGACAGTTCAAAAGCATGAATTCTTTGGCATTGATACTGCTGCTGCTGCTGCTGCTGCTGCTGCTAAGTCGCTTCTGTCGTGTCCAACTCTGTGCAACTCCATAGACGGCAGCCCACTAAGCTCCCCCGTCCCTGGGATTCTCCAAGCAAGAACATTAGAGTGGGTTGCCATTTCCTTCTCCAATGCATGAAAGTGAAAAGTGAAAGTGAAGTCGCTCAGTTGTGTCCAACTCTTAGGGACCCCAAGGACTGCAGCCCACGAGGCTCCTCCGTCCATGGGATTTTCCAGGTAAGAGTTCTGGAGTGGGGTGCCATTGCCTTCTCCTGGCATTGATACTTAGGCTCTGACTGATACTGAAGAGAATCTAACACCTCTGATCTGATAAATATTGAAGTAGTGCTGATGAAGGCAAAGAAAGATTTACCACAAAGACTTTTGGAGACTAAAATTCTAGCATTAATGAAGCATCAGATATGCAAAACAAAAAAACCCTAACACCTCATTAAGGTGCAAATGTAGGCTAAAGGAATATCAGGAGCTAAATATAGCTTCATTGCATAGCTGCCTTAATCTGCACCTGCCCTTTCTAACTCCATCTAACTTTGTAGGTGATAAATCCTTTGGATTTTTATATTTGGGGTAAGAGAAGTTGATCAAAATTTTAGTGAGGGAAAAGAGCATTAAGGATTTATCAATATATTCTCACTCTGCAGTTTCCATTCCCATGCTCCTAAATATATTTGTTACAAAAGAATTCACTATTATGAGTAACTTTAAGAATTTATGAAATAAATATGGGTTAGAGAGACAGGAGATCAGTCCTGGGTGTTCATTGGAAGGACTGATGTTGAAGCTGAAACTCCAATACTTTGGCCACCTGATGTGAAGAGCTGACTCATTTGAAAAGACCCTGATGCTAGGAAAGATTGAGGGCAGGAGGAGAAGCGGATGACAGAGGATGAGATGGTTGGATGGCATCACTGACTCAAAGGACATGGCTTTGGGTGAACGCCGGGAGTTGATGATGGACAGGGAGGCCTGGCGTGCTGGTATTCATGGGGTCTCAGAAAGTCAGACACGACTGAGAGACAGAACTGAACTGAACTGAGAGAGACAGGATTTATAAGCAAACCTGTGAAAGTATTGAAAGTACTGTTCATATAATAATAATAATAAATATAAGAAAATCAGGAAGAAAAAATAACAGAACACATATTTAAAAACCATCTATGGCTTTTAACATATTTTGAATTTGTAAAAAAAGTAGTACTAAACAACATATTTCCTTGGTCTATTCTAGCTCACTAAAAACTTGAGAATATTATTTTCCCATAGTGACGGTCACATATTTGTTTGCTTTGAGGCACTACTACCCATATGCACAGGCACACAAAATCTGTTTGGTCCTTAAGCCTATTTTTAAATTGTTTTTGTTTTCCTAGTCAACACTGTGATTTCTGTATGTTAGACCCCAAAGTCTCACAAATGTGGAAGTGATGTCAATTTGACTTTGGGAGTGTTAATTAAAGAAACCATTAGACTGAGCTAGTTCTAAAGTCATATAAGCCTGCCTACACATCCAAACCTAAGCCTGAAATGCCTCAAGGTCAACAAATCAAAACCCGAGGACAACTAATCATAGACCTCCAACTAGGTCTTCCCAAATAAGACAGCCACTTACATGATAATCAATCAAATAAGGTTGTCTCTCTGCTTCCCCATCTTCTCTATAAAAATCTTTTCATGAGGTCCTGTACATGGAGTCATCTGAACCACTTCCAGTTTGGGACTGCTCCATTCAAATCAAGCTTTGCTCAAATAAACATCATAACGTATTTAATGTGCCTCAGTTTATCTTTTCACAGGAGGAATTTAACAGATTTCTCATTCATGAAAGTCTTGATTTCCAGTGGTCATTGGGAAATCTGGTATAAAACCTCCAGATTTTCACCATCATAATCTACCCATTAAACAAATTGTACCTGAATTGTGAAATTAAGACAAATTTGTTAGCAAAAAGCCTGGGAATATATACTTATCTTAAAGATGAAAGCTCATTTTAATATCTTATCTGTTTTTTCTTTAATTTTTTCCTGGCAATTGCCAACATAAATTACTTTTGTAGGACTCTTATGTTTCTTAATCACTACTACTTTTTCTACATCCCACACTAGATACTAAGGACTTCATTCTCCCTCCCTCTCTCTCTTAACTCACAGATTATTTCTGAAAGTATCTAAAGTGAAAAATGAAACAAAGAATTCTGTCTTTGTAATTTCATATCAAGTGAGGAAGTAGAGGTTTTTTCCACCCAGATAGTTCAGAGTCCACTGCCAATGAATTCTCTTTTCTCTATCCTATTTGTGTAAGAACTGGAAAAAAAAAAATACAAGTCCAGACAAGTAGTCTGGACACTACTGAAGCAAATGTGGAAAGCCTGTGCAATCTGGGAAGCCCAGGCATTGCTGGAAATTTCTCTCCATCTAAGTGACCCTGTCACTGATATTCTGTTTCTCAGGGCATCTTCCCCATTGGTCACTAGAAAGGGAAACTCACATGAAATTAAATATCATTCTATATGAAATATGACTTTAGTCTTCAAACTAATCTTGATTTGCAGGGACACAAGCCATTATGCTGGGGTCGAAGACACTAATAATAAAGGCACCATTTGATAAAGTAATATTCACAGAGAAAGAAACCATGGAAATATGTGGTGAAATTAGTCACTGTTTCTAAATTGTCTTTCTGAGAAATGAGATGCATTTAAAATAGCGCCCTACAGTTTTAAGATGGGAACCATGATTAATGACAATGCTTTACCTCATCCAGCAAGAAAAAGAATTGCACGTCAAAACAGACACAAGGTATCTTAAAATTGTAGATAGTGTGGAGAATGTATTTTTTATCTTTGAAAAAGGAAAACAAGCAAGTAATTGCTGCCTCCTTTCAAAGGGTTAAGCATTTCTGATTAGCTTTGGGTCATGCATCACATTTTGAGTGCCTAAGCTTAAAGACACACTTCATTGAACCCCATCTAGCAAGCTTCATGCTTATGAAGGTGTTCCTCTTGATTGCTTCTCATCTGGGCTACAAAACGATTGGGTTGGAGACTGACATTGATTAAGTGCAAGAGAACCATGTTTTACTGTGACAGCTGCTGGCTTCTATCAACAAATCAATGTTTTTTTTGTTTTTTTCCCTTTTTGCCTTAACTCTCCCGTTAGCATCCTGCTGTTACTAGAGATGAAAAACATCTCTCTAACTGTCTGCTGATTGACCATTTTCTGATTTGCCAATCACATAAAATGTTTTTATGATGGAAAAGGCTAACCCTTCATTCTAAGCAGCTTTTTGTGCACAAATAGTGCAATTTGCTGGAATCCTCTGGGGTGTGGCTGTTGCTCCTATAACTTAAAATCACAATAGAGAGTAACATATTTTATAGAAAAATGTCACTTTATTCTCTGAATTTGATCGGTAAGGTTACAAATACATCCTGTCCATGAATTTGGGAGTGTTTAGCAATGGTTCCACCCACTGGTCTTTTGCTATCTAAAGGAGATAGTGGCCATTTATAGCTTTTTGTGCACAGACTATTCCTGGTTATTTAAGACAGGCTGTTTAAGCAGTACAGTTCATACTGTATACCAGAAAGAGGAGGCATGGTTAGGAGACAATATATACAAGATCTCCAAAGCAGCACTGTGTCAAAATAGAACTTTTATAACAACAGACTTCCCTCTGCCTTCTACCTCCAATTGTATGGCTTCAAATTGAGCCCTAAATTTGCCTGACTAGAAACATATAGGACAGACCCATATAGAAGGAGTAAATCACTGCCCAGTAATTAGAGCCTTCTGGGACTATTTAATGAAAGGGGTATTTTCATATGCTTCTGTCTGTGATTTTTTTTTTTTCATAACCAACTACTAAGTAACCTGAAACCAAGATTTTAACTGTCAAGTCTTGGACAACATGGTTTATTTTTCCCAGTCTCCCCTTATGCCTTAGGATACAAACTCAAAAGACACAAATTATTTTACTGAAAACTTGTTACATTGTCAACAAGCCAAAATGGCAGTGGGATTTGAACAATGGAGTTCCTTGATGTGATGAGTTGAATATAATCATGACTTGCCTGTAACTTCCTGCTAGCTTGATCAGCAAGCCACTGGAAATGAAGAAAGAAACTTCAAATCTCCTGGATAACATAGAAAAAAGAAATCACTTGTTCAGATCAAGGAAAACATTACTAGCTGTTTTAAAGGACATTAAAAATATATATAACACTTAATAAGCCAGTTTCACAAGCAAAATAGCATTGGACAGGAATCCTAGATGTATACTGATGGTTCTCTAACTCATTTATCCTGGATGACCGCCTGACCCCAGGCTACACAAAATCCTGCATGAAAGAAGGTATTCGTATTAATACATATTTCAAAGATAAAAAGAGGGAAGGATAAAACAACTCTGTCACAAGGAAAAGAGGGCTTGGGAGAGGATTCCAGGGTTCCTGCTAAGCAGCTTCTTGACATTCTCTGGCCCCAGTCTCCATACCTCCAGAGATGTTTTTCAGTCACTAAAGGAGATGGTTTGGAATACCAGACCACCTGACCTGCCTCTTGAGAAACCTATATGCAGGTCAAGAAACAACAATTAGAACTGGACATGGAACAACAGCCTGATTCCAAATAGGAAAAGAAGTCCATCAAGGCTGTATATTGTCACCCTGCTTATTTAACATATATGCAGAGTACATCATGAGAAACGCTGGGCTGGATGAAGAACAAGCTGGAATCAAGATTGCCAGGAGAAATATCAATAACCTCAGATATGCAGATGACACCACCCTTATGGCAGAAAGTGAAGAAGAACTAAAAAGCCTCTTGATGAATGTGAAAGAGGAGAGTGAAAAAGTTGGCTTAAAGCTCAACATTCAGAAAACGAAGATCATGGCATCTGGTCCCATCACTTCATGGGAAATAGATGGGAAAACAGTGTCAGACTTTATTTTTTGGGGCGCCAAAATCACTGCAGATGGTGATCGCAGCCATGAAATTAAAAGACACTACTCCTTGGAAGGAAAGTTATGACCAACCTAAGTTTAAGTTTAAGTTGCTCAGTTTTCCATCTCTTTGCAACCCCGTGGACTGTAGCCTACCGGGCTCCTCCATCCATGTGATTCTCCCGGCAAGAATACTGGAGTGGGTTGCCATTTCCTTCTCCAGGGGATCTTCCCGACCCAGGGATCGAACCCAGGTATCCCACGTTGCAGGCAATTGCTTTAACCTCTGAGCCACCAGGGAAGCCCTATGACCAACCTAGACAGCATACTGAAAAGCAGAGACATTAATTTGCCAAGAAAGGTCCATATAGTCAAGGGTATGGTTTTTCCAGTGGTCATGTATGGATGTGAGAGTTGGACTGTGAAGAAAGCTGAGTGCTGAAGAATTGATGCTTTTGAACTGTGGTGTTGGAGAAGACTTTTTTTTTTAATGTTATTTTATTTTAATGTTTTTATTTTTTAAATTTTAAAATCTTTAATTCTTACATGCGTTCCCAAACATGAACCCCCCTCCCACCTCCCTCCCCATAACATCTCTCTGGGTCATCCCCATGCACCAGCCCCAAGCATGCTGCATCCTGCGTCAGATATAGACTGGCGATTCAATTCTTACATGATAGTATACATGTTAGAATGCCATTCTCCCAAATCATCCCACCCTCTCCCTCTCCCTCTGAGTCCAAAAGTCCGCCATACACATCTGTGTCTTCTTTCCTGTCTTGCATACAGGGTCGACATTGCCATCTTCCTAAATTCCATATATATGTGTTAGTATACTGTATTGGTGTTTTTCTTTCTGGCTTACTTCACTCTGTATAATCGGCTCCAGTTTCATCCATCTCATCAGAACTGATTCAAATGAATTCTTTTTAATGGCTGAGTAATACTCCATTGTGTATATGTACCACTGCTTTCTTATCCATTCATCTGCTGATGGACATCTAGGTTGTTTCCATGTCCTGGCTATTATAAACAGTGCTGCGATGAACATTGGGGTACATGTGTCTCTTTCCATTCTGGTTTCCTTGGTGTGTATGCCCAGCCGTGGGATTGCTGGGTCATAAGGTAGTTCTATTTGCAATTTTTAAAGGAATCTCCACACTGTTCTCCATAGTGGCTGTACTAGTTTGCATTCCCACCAACAGTGTAGGAGGGTTCCCTTTTCTCCACACCCTCTCCAGCATTTATTGCTTGCAGATTTTTGGATCGCAGCCATTCTGACTGGTGTGAAGTGGTACCTCATTGTGGTTTTGATTTGCATTTCTCTAATAATGAGTGATGTTGAGCATCTTTTCATGTGTTTGTTAGCCATCCGTATGTCTTCTTTGGAGAAATGTCTATTTAGTTCTTTGGCCCATTTTTTGATTGGGTCATTTATTTTTCTGGAATTGAGCTGCATAAGTTGCTTGTATATTTTTGAGATTAGTTGTTTGTCAGTTGCTTCATTTGCTATTATTTTCTCCCATTCAGAAGGCTGTCTTTTCACCTTGCTTATATTTTCCTTTGTTGTGCAGAAGCTTTTAATTTTAATTAGATCCCATTTGTTTATTTTTGCTTTTATTTCCAGAATTCTGGGAGGTGGATCATAGAGGATCCTGCTGTGATTTATGTCTGAGAGTGTTTTGCCTATGTTCTCCTCTAGGAGTTTTATAGTTTCTGATCTTACATTTAGATCTTTAATCCATTTTGAGTTTATTTTTGTGTGCGGTGTTAGAAAGTGATCTAGTTTCATTCTTTTACAAGTGATTGACCAGTTTTCCCAGCACCACTTCTTAAAGAGATTGTCTTTACTCCATTGTATATTCTTGCCTCCTTTGTCAAAGATAAGGTGTCCATATGTGTGTGGATCTATCTCTGGGCTTTCTATTTTGTTCCATTGATCTATGTGTCTGTCTTTGTGCCAGTACCATACTGTCTTGATGACTGTGGCTTTGTAGTAGAGCCTGAAGTCAGGCAAGTTGATTCCTCCAGTTCCATTCTTCCTTCTCAAGATTGCTTTGGCTATTTGAGGTTTTTTGTATTTCCATACAAATCTTGAAATTATTTGTTCTAGTTCTATGAAAAATGTGGCTGGTAGCTTGATAGGGATTGCATTGAATTTGTAAATTGCTTTGGGTAGTATACTCATTTTCACTATATTGATTCTTCCGATCCATGAACATGGTATATTTCTCCATCTATTAGTGTCCTCTTTGATTTCTTTCATCAGTGTTTTATAGTTTTCTATATATAGGTCTTTAGTTTCTTTAGGTAGATATATTCCGAAGTATTTTATTCTTTTTGTTGCAATGGTGAATGGAATTGTTTCCTTAATTTCTTTTTCTACTTTCTCATTATTCATGTATAGGAATGCAAGGGATTTCTGTGTGTTGATTTTATATCCTGCAACTTTACTATATTCATTGATTAGCTCTAGTAATTTTCTGGTGGAGTCTTTAGGGTTTTCCATGTAGAGGATCATGTCATCTGCAAACAGTGAGAGTTAAAAACCATATGATTATCTCAATAGATGCAGAGAAGGCCTTTGACAAAATTCAACATCCATTTATGATAAAAACTCTCCAGAAAGCAGGAATAGAAGGAACATACCTCAACATAATAAAAGCTATATATGACAAACCCACAGCAAATATTATCCTCAATGGTGAAAAATTGAAAGCATTTCCCCTAAAGTCAGGAACAAGACAAGGGTGTCCACTTTCACTGCTACTATTCAACATAGTTTTGGAAGTTTTGGCCACAGCAATCAGAGCAGAAAAAGCAATAAAAGGAATCCAAATTGGAGAAGACTCTTGAGAGTCCCTTGGACTGCAAGGAGATCCAACCAGTCCATTCTAAAGATCAGTCCTGGGTTCATTGGAAGGACTGATGCTAAAGCTGAAGCTTCAGTACTTTGGCCACCTCATGCGAAGAGTTGACTCATTGGAAAAGACCCTGATGCTGGGAGTGACTGGGGGCAGGAGGAGAAGGGGGCAACCGAGGATGAGATGGCTGGATGGCATCACCGACTCGATGAACATGAGTTTGAGTGAACTCCGGGAGTTGGTGATGGACAGGGAGGCCTGGCGTGCTGCAATTCATGGGGTCACAAAGTGTCGGACACCACTGAGCTACTGAACTGAACTGAACTGAACTGAAAGGGGATGGCTATCTCTTGGTAGAACTACTTTATGATTGCAAGAGTGTTTTCTCATTTGACTTCATTACCATGCTAAAAGGCTTTTACTACTATAATGCAATTCATCCTGCTCTCAGAATATTTCTTCACATTCAACCACATTCTACTCAAATTTCTTATATAACTTTTAAGAATCTAAAAGTTTGAACAATACTGTTGCATCTGTTATGAGATATCCATATAGAGAAAAAAATGTATCATCGAAACTTATTTAAAAACATATTTATAAGTGTTGCATGTACTCACTTTTTAGAGAAAAAATTTACAATTTTTCCCTGTTCTCTTTTACCTTATGGTTAAGAAAATGTTTCACTTTAAAAGAAGTAAAAAAATAAATTAGAACAAACAATCCAGTGAACCCATTATAATGATATTTGCCTCCAGACCACTTATGAGGGAGAAGGATTCCTTCTGTTACTTGAGAGAAAGTTGACAGCAGTTATTTTGTCCTGTTTGGTTTTTTAAGCTTGGGAAAATTTCCTTTCTCTCTCACATATTTTTTTTTAAGTTTCTGTGTGTTTCCACTATCATCTATGAAAGAAGAATTTTAGGCCTTTAGTTTGGTATACAATTTTCCATCACATATGAGAATTAAGGAAATCTTATTTAAAAAGCACTCCTCTCTCAATTATTCTAACACATTGTTGCAAAGGGAAGCATCTCACCCTGAAATTCTCAAGCCCCAGGTTTATCCCATGTCCAAGACTTGGCCATGTCCAACACTTGGCCTAAATAGAAAGGACTTGAATTTCATTTTCACCAAACCCACTCACATGATGGTTAAAGGTTCACACTGAAACTATTGTTTCTACTAACATAAGGAATGACACATATGCAAGGTCATTAGAGAATCCAAGAAAGAGCCTGAAGTCCATTGGCAGATATACAGTGTTTGGGTGGATAAACAGGTACATTTGCCTTAGATAGTTCTCTGGACAGATACTGAGATGGAGACTTGAAGGCAGACCATTAAGCAGGGAAATACTCTTGAGAGTTACAATTATAAAGGCTAGGATGGCAGAACCGGACAATGGGAGAAGCTGGCCTGCAGCGCAGCTGGGGTGAAGAGCCCTAAGGATGGAATGATTCCCAAGAGTTTTATCCAACAGTCAAGAGTTCTGGCCTTTATCTCTATAACAGCCAATTTTGGGCCTCGGGAAGCTCCCTATGTGGGGGCATACCTCTGGGTGAGTCACTACTCATTGCCAAGGGCAATACCCAGTAAGGAAGGCAGTTGTGAGCTGTTAGCAGCAGAAATTAGAGGGAACCTAGGCAAAGCCATGCAGTAACCACTGGAGAAAACACAGTTTATAATATAGACTATTCTGCATCAATATAAAAATTCAATATTTTATCTACAGTGGCTTATTTTCACAGGAAAATTATATTCTACATTTGATGTTTAATTTTTACTGTGTGGGTGTACATCAGTCCTTTTTTACATCTAATTTAAAACTAATTCCTCTTAGAAACACAAGTCAGAATTTTGGAAGGACCTGGCTTAATATATTCATTTTACTAATAAAGGAAAATTGTTCCATGTCAAAAGGCTCTTTCGTGATGGAGATATATTAAAAAGGGGTTCCAGTCTAATTTCCTTTTAGGTCACCATTCTGCTTCATTAATTTAATAATCTTTGACTGTCCATTATATTTTTATTGTTGGAGATAGAAAATCCATGATTCCCACTCCCATGTAGCCTATCATATTGAAATCATCTGTGCTGAAATATGCCCCATTATTACTGAAAATGTTATTCTAAGAATTAGGCTTGACAACATTTGTACTAGTTGTTCTATGAAATTTAACGTGAAACCCTCACCTCTTTTGAGGTAGAAATGTATCAATCTTTCCATATTTTAATTATGAAGCTATAGTGGGGGCAGGAGGAGAAGGGGACGACAGAGGATGAGATGGCTGAATGGCACCACTGACTTGATGGACGTGAGTCTGAGTGAACTCGGGAGTTGGTGATGGACAGGGAGGCCTGGCGTGCTGTGATTCATGGGGCCACAAAGAGTCGGACACGACTGAGTGACTGAACTGAACTGATAGGAAGGAAAACTTTTCCCTTCTAGGTTCTTGAGATGGCATAATAATTATATTGGCATAAAACAGATTAACAGAAGAAAAAGTGTAAACTTAATTTTGTACATATGGAAGTCCCACAAAAACATAAGATACTCCCCAACAGTCAGGCTATTGAGGTTTGCATGCCCTCCTGAGCTAAGAAAAGCTATGACCAACCTAGACTGCATATTAAAAAGCAGAGACATTACTTTGCCAACAAAGGTCCATCTAGTTAAAGCTATGGTTTTTCCTGTGGTCATGTATGGATGTGAAAGTTGAACTGTGAAGAAGGCTGAGCGCCGAAGAATGATGCTTTTGAACTGTGGTATTGGAGAAAACTCTTGAGAGTCCCTTGGACTGCAAGGAGATCAAACCAGTCAAACTTAAAGGAAATCAGTCTTGAATATTTATTAGAAGGACTGATGCTGAAGCTGAAACTCCAATACTTTGGCCACCTGACGCGAAGAACTGACTCCTTGGAAAAGACACTGATGCTGGAAAAGATTGAAGGCACGAAGAGAAGGGGATGACAGAGGATGAGACAATTGGATGGCAACACCGACTCAATGGACATGAGTTTGAGCAAGCTCTGTGAGTTGGTGATGGACAGGGAGGTCTGGCATGCTGCAGTCCACAGGGTCACAAAGAGTTGGACACAACTGAGTGACTGAACTGAACTGAACTGAGCTAAGAAGTGGGTAGAGGTCTGGGACTTCAAAGGGGAGGAAGATAGTTTACAGGAAGAGTGAAGAGCAGATGTTTGATAAATGTTTACCATATTAAGAATTCTTTCTGGTGTAAAAAAAAAATGTTATCTTTGGTAATAGCTCTCTTCCTGGTATAGGCTCCCTATCCAATTTATTTTAGGCAGTTAAAGGGGATATAAAAAGTTCTTTTTGAGTTTGTTGGGCCTTGATGTCTTTAGCTCGAAGTAATCCACATGCCAAAGTGCCACATTCTGGAGCAGCCTGCCTTGAACCCCATCAAAGCCAATATCAGTAATGTTCTCCTTCTTAGCTACCGCCTGATTCTGTCTCAAATAACCACACCCCATGAGTGTTAAGGCTGTGCTTCTTCAGAATTAATTATACCCTATTCAGCCTCAAGGATACACTTATTCTTTTAGCTTTCCTCTGTTCCTACTTAATATAGGCTATCTCATTTCTTTTTGCATACCAAATGATTTGTCCTACTACCATAAACTGATCTTTTTAAAGATAACCTCTGTGAACATTACACGGGTCTTCCTATTCTGTCAGCCCCACTGGAGCTAGCTGAAAGGACCTAATCATAGGAGGTAGAAGCTCCAGCTGTCAATGCTAGGGAAGGTGGCCAAACAAGCAGTGTGACCTCCCCAGTGTGTGGAACATTCCACTGCAACACAGTAAGCTTCAGCCACTGAAACTGTTCCTGTCCATCTGGTATTGCCTGAGTCTACTTTTTTCTCTCAACTTGGTTTTTATGATTTATGACAAAGGTGGTAATGACAATGAATGTTGATGATAATCATATATATCAAGCACTAACTGTATGAAATATTTATATAAATCCTTCCTCCTTTTATTTGGTCTTCAAAAAGGGACATAATGTATTTCATAATTGTTGTTGCAAACATGGCCAACTATAAGCTACATTTCTTTTTGCATGATTCCAGTCTCCAGAACACAACTATCTATTGATACTAGTCCCCTGTCTGATGCCTCTGTGGGATCTTCATAAGATATTGCCATGTTCCTACAGAAAGTGTTATGTCAACATTCATTATCTTACAATTGTTCCACATACTTTTAAAATATTTTTTAATGTATAAAATTTGGTAGAACCTCTGTCTTCCTCTTCATAGCAAGTAAAACTTATAATAAAATGAAACTAAAATTCAGCATAAACACTCTTCATACAAATACATCTCCCTCTCCCCCTCCCTTTCTCTCTCCTCCTCCAGTTCTCCCTGAAGGTACTCATTACAGAACACTCCCCTGTAAGAGAAGATCCTAAAGATACTCTACCCTTAAAGCCTATATCAGCACAATGGCTGGCATTAAAATAATCAGATACAGAGCTAACCTCAAAGCATTGATGAGTAATACACCTTTGCTTTTTGTTTGTTTTGATCAAGAGATAGAAGTAAAACTCCCTTTAACCATCTCCAGCTCATCCTCAAGTTTCTCTTCCTCCAGTGACTACATCTTTCCCATTTTCCTCAATCCATTTCTTTTCATAGTTGCTCATAATAAAAGCAGTTCTTTATCTTCTTTCACTCTAACCTTTCCAAACTGTCCCCTACCATCCCCTCACTTTATAGAATCACTTCACATAGTATAAACAAACATATGAATTTCTAAAAGAAAGGGAAAAGAACTAGTATATTCAATAGATAGCATTTTGCTCCAAATGCGAATAGGTTTGAAGGAAGGGATTAATGATGGAGAAGATATAAGGGGTGGGATGTGGTGCTACAACTGCTGAGTAGACTCATCCAAATCAACATGGCAAGTTCTTTTTTTCCTTTAATTTGAGTGGTGTCTAGCTTCCATAAAACTCTCCTCAGTTTTGGCCTTATATCAGCAACTTCCTGTTAAAAAGCTCTCTCCAAATCTTATTGGAATCTCAAATTTATTACATTAGCAAAAAAGAATTAATTATGGGCCCTGGGACATTTGCTTTTCTGCAAATTATTGATTTAATCTCACCATCAAATTGCCCAACATACCTGGGTAGCTCAAATGGTAAAGAATTTGCCTCCTATGAGGGAGACCAGGGTTTGATTCCTGGGTCTTGAAGATCCCCTGGAGAAAGGCATGGCAACCCACTCTAGTATTCTTGCCTAGAAAATCCCATGGACAAAGTCTGATGGGCTACAGTCCATGAGGTTGCAAAGAGCTGAACACGACTGAGTGACTAATACTTTTACTTCTCTTTCAAACTTTACAGTCCTCTCTCCTCTCACCTCCAAGTGCTTCTAATTGAAGATGCTGCAGACTCCTCATGAACATCTCCATCATCAAAGCCTCGGCTTAATCTTGTCATACCTTACCTACATTGGTGCAACAATCTCTTCAATAATTTCAATTTCCTGTTTCAGAAATTGCTACTCCCTTCCATCGTTCCTTTCCCTACAACTAAGAACTTTTATTTTTTACTTTCTATAATGGAAAATTTGAAACCTATAGGAAAGTAATAGAAATCATCAAATAAACTCAGGTATCCATCAACCAGTTTTAACAGTTCACAATTCACAACCAACTTATTTTCATCTATAGTCTATCTCTGATTGTATTAAAGCAAACTCCAGGCATGGTATCATTTCAACTCTGAAGAACATAAGAAAGAAACTTTTCTTTTTGACAAATCGTATTACAAAACATTATCACACTTAAAAATTAACTATAATTTTTAACAGCAAAATGTCAAGCAGTGTTCATAACTTCCCTCATTGTCTTACACATTTTTATTTTACAGTTTGAATCAAAGTCTAGATAGGAACCATAAAATTGCAACTCTTCCCTTATTTTCAAGCATCTCTTACTCTATGGTATCTGCTGCTTTCTTTCTTTTGTCATTGTTATGGTGGTGTAAAACAAGAAAAACAAAGAATGTTGCTCACCGTTCTGTCCTACAAGGATTAAATCATCAGCCACTGCAGTTCCTGATCAACAGTGCACCTGAGAGGAATTTAGAATGAAAAACAGGGTTAGGCACTCTGTACTTTGGACAAGCAGGCCTCTTAGATAAGATGTATAGCTCAGGAAGAATTTTAATGAACCCTGATACTTCCATCTCCCCATACATAGAAATGCACTAAAATCATTAACTTGAATTATTTGTTCTTTGTCAATAGTAGTAGTCTTCTACCCAGATGTATGCTTGACTACATGTTTTCCCTAGCCAAAAGTCATGCATAAACTGGCTGTTGCTTAACTCTTTGGAGCACTTCCCTCAGAGCTATTGAGAGGCCATCTCCTGGGCTGTCAGTTCAGTCACTCAGTCGTGTCCTCAGCAAAGTCCTCAAATAAAACTAAAACTCCCAGCTCTTTTGTAGTGTGTTTTTCTTTCAGTTGACAATACTAGTTGAAGAAAATGTACTGTTTGTTTTGTCTGAGTTTTTCTAATTAGATTTTCATGATTTTGTTTAACATGTTGGTTAGTTTGCTATGTACCTATAAGTTGATGATCAAATCTAGAGGTTTAATCTGTTTTGGATTTAATACTTTAGGCAAGAAAATTTCATAGGTTTTCTCATATGCTTGCGTGAGAATGGCTTATCTTTTTTATGTTACCTAGTTCTATTAATTTATGAGGTATTACAAGCCAAATTGTGATACTTTATCATTTCTTATTCATTTACTAGGTCAAATTACCTATAAAGAAGAAATTTCCCTGATCAATTATCTGGTTACCTTAAACCATAGTTTTAAGCTTTTTACTGAAAATGTTTCATGATCCAGCTCTGACCTATCTTGACAGGATTAGCCCCCTTCCTCATCACATGCATGTTTTCCCCAGGAGTGTAATGGTTTATATGAACCGGATTTCCAGATCTTTTCTTGACACCCCCAGGATTTAGCAATTTGACATGTATTAGCCAATTAAGAAATGTTTGCCAAATGAAAGCAAGCATATGAGTTTTCTATATAAGTAACTGATGGTGTAATACTTGTATTTATGCATGATTTCAAACACATTCAGAATTTCAGATGCTCATACTTAATGTCACAAAGAATTCTTTTCAATGTGAATACACCAATATACTGACAAGTCATATTAACTTCTAATACAACATTAGCAGTGAATTAAGTGAAGACATCCTAAATTATACCATTCAAGAGATAAATGTTATTCTAGAGTGGATTTGGCACCATGCGCTCTTAGCAATATGAAGTCACCGGTTCTCAAGGATTTTATTTCCTATCACCTGCAATAACCCAACCATCACTAAATAGTTAGGTAGTATTCGCATTTCAAAAAGAACACTAAGCAAATTTTCTTCAAATACAATGAGAAGATTTCTTTATTCTCAAAACACTCCACTTATTCTTAAAACACACTCCTGCTGCCTTCAGAACAGTTCAGTCACTCAGTCATGTCCAACTCTGCAACCCCATGGACTGCAGCACGCCAGACCTCCCTGTCCATCACCAACTCCTGGAGTTTACCCAAACTCATGTCCACTGAGTCGGTGATGCTATCCAACCATCTCAGCTCTGTCGTCCCCTTCTCTTCCTGCCTTCAATCTTTCCCAGCATCAAGGTCTTTTCCAGTGAGTCAGGTCTTCACATGAGGTGGCCAAAATATTGGAGTTTCAGCTTCAGCATTGGTCCTTTCAATGAATATTCAGGACTGATTTCCTTTAGGATGGACTGGTTGGATCTCCTTGCAGTCTAAGGGACTCTCAAGAGTCTTCTCCAAGACTATAGTTAAAAAGTATCAATTCTTCAACCAATTCTAAGGCCTGTTGCCTTAGATGATGCCATAACCATAGGTTTTCTGCCTACCAATACCACTTTCATTCTGTGTCTGCCTGCTCATCTTTTCTAAGTGATCTTCAGATAAAAGACTTCCTCAAAGTTTAGAAAACTTTCTTTATTCCTATATTTACTCTTAGGCAATGTTTTCTAATTATCAGCTTCTTTCTTGTCCACATATTTCCTTTGGGTTTTAGACAGTAATTGCCAACATCTCTACTTGGAAGTTTCACAGCCAGCTCACATTGAACATCATCTTCCTCCTGCCATCTGTTCCTCTCCTGTTTCTTAGAATCTCAAGGAGGGGCACCACCACATGTAACTGGACAAACTAGGGCTCTAGTCATGCTCTTTCCCTCTCCTCTCCCCTCATTTCCAATCAAGAACCAAAGCGTTTTTTTTTTTTTTTTTTTTCTGTTTTATATACAAAATACTCCATGAGTATGTATGGGAGCAAAATGGACCAACTCAAAATGTTACTTTGGCACATGAAATTTTTCAAATTGAAAACAATGAAGACCCAAAAGACTCAGAAAGAAATTTTCACTTAGCCCACTAACTGACTAAAATAATTTAGAGGAAGTACCTATTCCCATAACAGAGCTATCACGAGACTTATCTTCAAATATAGGCTAGGTGTGGTGGAGGAAACTCAGGCAGGGCCTATGAATCAGAGTCCAATCTGTGCCCCATGGTCTCTGCAAGGCCCAGAACACATTTGGTTACCAAACATTTGCTTTTGTAGCTCCATGCCCATTGCTTTCCTCCCACATGAAGTTCCAAACCACTACCTACAACACCCTCTTTTGTCTTTAACTGAAGATGGTACTTAAGATGAGGGTTTCAGCCATTTTGGTGAGTTTCTCAGTTCTCCTGGGTCTCTCCCATGTGTATGTGTTATTAAAGGTTGAATTTCTCCTCTTAATCTGTCCCTTGTCAATTTTACTCTTAGACTAGCCAGAAGAACCTAGAAGTGTAGAGGAAAATTTCTTCCTCCTTGATAAATGAAACCATTTTTCTCTCTTTCCACACTGAAGATGCTGGTTCTGGTCATTAGGGAATTGTTTCTGCACTAAAGTTAGTTTCTCCCAGTGGCCTCACTGCATGTAATTTTGCCCTGAGTCAATTCATAATAATCTTTAACAAATTATTTCACTCCCTTGTTTAAATTGTTTTTGATTGTTTCTATTCTCTGGGGGTAAAGGGGAAAAAATCCTTGATATTTCTTAAAAGCTTTGCATATCTGGATAAAGTCCTTTCCATTTCACTCTAGCCAGTTTTGGCTTAATTTATGAGGCATGTTGTATTAAGGAAAGGACAAGTCTTTTTGCATATAGGCTCTTTCCTCAGTCTGAGACACAGGGCCAGACACTTCTATTTTACTGCATTTATCACCGGGTCATAGCTCAAACATATTGTATGTAGTAAATAGTCTGTGACACATACACTATAGTCCCTGCCATTACCAGCAAGCCTAGGTGAAGACTCCTTGTTATAATAACTTATCCAACCCTACATTTCTTTATTGCACTATTGCAGTTACAGTTAAATATTTAATTGGTTTAAGTAGAGAGGGTGTTTATAAAACAATATTGGCTTTCCAAACCAAAATGTGAACTTATAAAAGCTAGGGCACTTGATCTTTGTCACTCTTAGTCACTAATCTCTTAATTAATAACACAGTCTCTTAATTAATAACACAGTCCCTGATACATAGTACACTGCCGCTGCTGCTGCTAAGTCGCTTCAGTCATGTCTGACTCTGCGCAACCCCATAGATGGCAGCCCACCAGGCCCCCCCCATCCCTGGGATTCTCCAGGCAAGAATACTGGAGAGGATTGCCATTTCCTTCTCCAATGCATGAAAGTGAAAAGTGAAAGTGAAGTCGCTCAGTCGTGTCCGACTCTTCGCGACCCTATGGACTGCAGCCTACCAGGCTCCTCCGTCCATGGGATTTTCCAGGCAAGAGTACTGGAGTGGAGTGCCATTGCTTTCTCCTGCATAGTACACAGTACACAATAAATAAATATTTGCTGAAGAAAGGAAAGAACCAATCACTCAATCAGTCAAAAAGGCACAAAAGATTTTCACCTTGTAAACTGCCTCCTTGGGTTTCAGGAACTTTGAAGTCTGGGCCAAAGGGATATCTTCTGCTAAGGTATACACACTCATCTTTGTAAATAATAGATACATAGCACCTGCATACTTGCTTTTGTCCAATACAGTTCTAGTCAGCTATCATTCATAAGACATTAATACATTTTACATTTTCTTATTATTTTTAGAAGTAATAAAGTTATCATGGGAAATATGGATAGGTGACATTGGGCAGATTTGTGCCCAAGTCAACCTTGACTCACAGCATGGGAAAGGAGCCTCAGTTATATAATTTAGTTGCCATATATCTGCAAACTTTACTGTAGTGAGATTGTATTGATGGAAAATTAAGACCATGGTATTGACTGTGAATTTTACAAAGTGGCTTAAAAACAAGCCTAATACTGACCTTCATAGAAGACTGCTGTGCAATATTCAACAGATCTTTTGGGGAATATTTTAACTTAGTCATTTGTAAATCTAGGGTCTTTGATCAAGAAATTTCAGAAAGAGGGGAATCTCACAAATAATTAGAGAAAATCCTGATTCTCTGTAGCACATCTTAGCTTATTGGTACAGTTTTCATGAAATAATATTGGCTCATGTAGTTTACATAGGACTCAAGGTTTGCTGGTATCCCTTAAATTTGAATTTTCTGTCTTTAATAATTTTTTTAAAAAAATCTACTATAATTGTAGTTTTATATGATTTTCCAGATTTTGCTTCATATATTTAAAGGCTATAATATTAGATATGTATAAACTTAGGCTTATAATTTCTTCCTACCGAATTCACCCAATACTATTAAATGCCTGTTCTTGTCTTTAATGTTATCTCTTCCCTTAAAGTTTACTTTACTATTAGTATTGCTTCACTGTAGATTTTTCACTGCTGTATCTTTTTAATATCCTTTGCTTTCAAATTTTATGCCTCCTTGTACTTAAGGTGAGTCCTTTTAAGTATCACATAGGTGGCTTTTGTGGTTTAATCTAAAGAATATTTATATTTTATTTGTAATATTTAACCTATTTACAATCACAAAAGTTATGAATTTATAGAGATTTATATCTACAATTATAGTATTTGGCAATTTTCACCCATTTGCATCTTGTTTTTATTGTGTTTCTTTCTGTCCTGATTTACTTATTTTTTTAAATTTTCTTGAAATAGAGTTGATTTACAATGTTGTGTTAGTCTTTCTTTTTTATGGTTCTCTGTTTCACCTTTCTTGGCTTTTTTTGAGTAATCCATACTTTTATTATTTCACTTTCCCTTGTAGAAGGTTTATACTGACTTTAATTCACATTTTATCACTTACCTTGATGATTAAAACATATACAGTTTTATTAGTGTCTAGCAAATTTAAACCTTCCACATTTTCAGACAGTGAGAGAACTTAAAACCTTTTAACTCCATTTATATCCTTTCCTCCTGTATTTTTTTATCATACCAGCTCAGTTCAGTTCATGTCCAACTCTGCGACCCCATGAATCGCAGCACGCCAGGCCTCCCTGTCCATCACCAACTCCCAGAGTTCGCTCAGACTCACGTCCATTGAGTTGGTGATGCCATCCAGCCATCTCATCCTCTGTTGTCCCCTTTTCCTCCTGCCCCCAATCTCTCCCAGCATCAGAGTCTTTTCCAATAAGTCAACTTTTCACATGAGGTGGCCAAAGTACTGGAGTTTCAGCTTTAGCCTCATTCCTTTCAAAGAACATCCAGGGCTGATCTCCTTTAGAATGGACTGGTTGGATCTCCTTGGAGTCCAAGGGACTCTAAAGAGTCTTCTCCAACACCACAGTTCAAAAGCATCAATTCTTTGGTGCTCAGCTTTCTTCACAGTCCAACTCTCACATCCATATATGACCACTGGAAAAACCATAGCCTTGATTCTACTTATATTTTAAAAGCTACAACAGATTATTATTATTTTAAGAGGTTCAAATTTATTTAGAAGATTTATCCACAAAAATACCCTCTCTGGCACTTTTCAGTCTTTTCAACATTGTATTAATTCATTGATTCCAACATTTTATTATGAAAATACTCAAATATATAGAAAAGTAAAAAAATTTTACACTGCATGAGTATTTACCTACCACCTGGATTCTGCAATTAACATTTTACTAAACTTGTTCATCATGTATTTACCTAAATTTCCACCCCTCTAATTATGCTTGTTATTATCAGATGTATAAGTAAGTTGCAGCCATCACCACGCTGTTTCTTAAATAACTCAGAATGGACATCATCTATGAGAGTTCAATATTTATTTATAGTTGTTTATTTTGATATAAAACATATCTGCAAAGAAATGTACAAATTCTAAGAGCATCATTCAATGAAATTTGCTGGACATCTAATGTTATGTCACTGTGATGTTCAATATTTTTTCATGTGTTAATTTGCATATTTTCTTTTGTAAAGTATCTGTTCAAACATTTTGCACACTTTTAATTGGATTATCTTTATTATTGAGTTATAGAAGTTCTTTTTATATCCTGGGTACTTTGTTTTGTCTTGTAAATATTGTTTTCAATCTGTGGGTTTCTCATTCTTTTAATAGTATATTTTGATAAGAATTTTAATCTTTGATTAAGTTTAAATTATTATTTTTTATGGTTATTGTTTCCTCTGTCCTATCCAAGGAAACTTTATCTCTAATCCCAAAGAGATTCACCTAGGTCTTCAATTAAAGTTTTTTCTTTTAAACTTTTATACTTACATCTGTGAGTCATCTCAAACTAATTTTGGGTAGGATATAAGGTACTATTTTAGGTTCATTTTATATATATATATATAGACATTAAGTTGTTACAACACCATTGATTTAAAAGATATCACTTTCAGCATTTAATTTCTTTGAATTCTTAATTGAAAATCAAATGTCATTCTAATTCTGGGCTCTCTGTTCTGTTCCATTGATCTATTTGTTAATGTCTATTGAAATTACTCTTTGTTAATCTCTACTCAAATCACTCTATTCACTGACTGCACTAAAGCCTTTAATGGTATGGATAACAAGCTGTGGAAAATTCTTAAAGAGATGAGAATACGAGACCACCTTACTTGCCTCCTGAGAAACCTGTATGCAGGTCAAGAAGCAATGATTAGAATCAGACATGGAAAAACGGACTGGTTCAAAATTGGGAAAGGAGTACATCAAGGCTGTCTATTGTCACCCTGTTTATTTAACTTATATGCAGAGAACATCATGTGAGATGCCAGGCTGGATGAAGCTCAAGCTGGAATCAAGATTACCAGGAGAAATATCAATAACCTCAGATATGCAGATGACACCAACCTCATGGCAGAAAGTGAAGAGGAACTAAAGAGCCTCTTGATGAAGGTGAAATAGAAAAAGCTGCCTTAAAACGCAACATTCAGAAAACCAAGATCATGGCATCCGGTCCCGTCACTCCATGGCAAGTAGATAGAGAAACAAAGGAAACAGTGACAGACTTTATTTTTTTGGGTTACAAAATCACTGCAAATGGTGACTGTAGCCATGACATTAAAAGATGCTTGCTCCTTGGAAGAAAAGCTATGACAAACCTAGACAGCATATTAAAAAGCAGAGACATTACTTTGGCAACAAATGCCTGTATAGTCAAAGTTTTGGCTTTCCCAGTAGTCATGTACAGATGTGAGAGTTGGACCATAAAGAAGGCTGAGCACCAAAGAATTGATGCTTTGAACTGTGGTGTAGAGAAGACTCTTAAAAGTCCCTTGGACAGCAAGGAGATCCAACCAGTCAATCCTAAAGAAAACCAACCCTGAATATTCATTGGAAGGATTGATGCTGAGCCTGAAGCTCCAATACTTTGCCCACCTAATGTGAAGAACCAGCTCATTGGTAAAGACTGTGATGCTGGGGAAAATTGAGGGCAAGAGAGAAGGTGGCGACAGAGGATGAGATGGCTGGATGGCATCGCTGACTCAATGGACATGAGTTTGAGCAAACCCTAGGAGATAGTGAAGGACAGGGAAGCCTGGCATGCTGCAGTCCATGGGGTTGCAAAGAGTCAGACACGAATGAGTGAGTGAACAACAAATTGAAATTACGTACTATCTTGATTACTATAGATTTCCAGGAAATCTTGAAGTTAGATAGTGCGAGTTCTTCAAACTCTTTTCTTTTTCAAAATTCCTTTTATATTCTTGGATTCATAACAACTTTGGTATCACTTTGTCAGTTCCTTAAAGAAAAAGCCTGGTGACATCATGACTAAGATTTTTGTTCCCTTAGTGTATGAGGGATATCTCATCATCCCATCCTTTCTTTCTCACCATCACCCATCCCATGTAACTGGGTTTTAATATCTTTATGCAAGCCATATTGATTTATTTTGGTAAATACAATCTCCTTCAAATTAATGTATCAGCAAACAGAAAGTAAAACTGTCTGTGGCTGCAGCGCAGACAGGCCCTCATCAAGTCTCTGTCTCACATACAAATACACATTCAATATTTTCACTTATAATCATTTACCAGCCTGAGATCTGATCACATATTACCACTCTGTTGTTATATGGGAATATTTAATAGCCCAAAACAGAGATGTTAAACACACTAATCACCCATCCAACAAACATTCATGGGATTTTTAAAATAAGACAGCCTCCTCACCAGATACTTCTTGTAATACCTACAATTAAGTTGAGTGTTAAGGTTATTCCTAGAGTTATCACACCATCATAATTTTTTTCCTATTGTTTGGTGTGACAGAAGATACATCAGAGAATCAGATTTAAATTATGAATGGATCCCTACCTTTACTTTTCAAAACAGCTGTGTCATGTTCAGAATACAGTCATCTCCCATACCACTTCCCTGAATTTCGCGTTTTCTTTTTCACACTCCTAACATCAGTAAATGCCAGCTCTTCTAGATTTTTATCTTCATATGTACACTGAATATTACAAAGCATTTCCTAGAGAAATAAGATAAGCCCTAAATAAATGGAGATCAACACTGTGTTCATATGTCAGAAGTCTTAATATGGTTAAGATGTCAGTTTTCCCTAAATTGATCTATAGTTTCAAGATAACTCCTAGTTAAAATCCCAGTAGGATTTTTTAAAATATAAGTTGAGAGTACGATTCTAATATTCCAATGAAAAGGTAAATGATCTAAAATAGCCATAACAACTTTGAAAAAGAACAAATGTGAAGGGATAACACCACCTGACTTCAAGACTTATTATAAATCAGTGCTTCTCAAAATAATGTTTCATTGTTGTAAAGACTGATAATTAGATCAATGGAATGGAATAAAGCATTCAGAAACAGATCTACATATATTTGGAAAATTTGATAAATGTCACAAAGGCACTTCAGTAGAGGAAAGAAAGTCTTGTCAACAAATGGTGCTAGAATCCTTGGATATTTATCTTCAAAAAATGAACTTCGATCTACAACTTATACTGTAAACAAAAGTTAATTCAAAATAGATTACAGGCTAAATGTGAATGTAAATCTAAACCTCTAAAATGTCCAAAATAAAACATTGAAGAAAATCTTGAATTATTGGGCTAGGCAAAGCTTTCTCAGATATAACAAGAAAATTTTTTCCATAGCAGGAGAAACTGATATACTGAACTACATAAAAATTATAAACATCTACCCTCCTAAAGACATTACGAAGATAAAAAACAGACTAAAAAGAAAATATTTGCAAATCATATATATGACAATGAACATGAATTCACAATAAAGAACCAACAAAACTTAATAAGTAATATGCAACCTATTAAAAATAGGTAAAATGAGTGAACACTTCACAAACAATATGTATGAATGACAAATAAACACATGAAAAAATGCTGAATATCATTAGTCGTTAGGGAAACTTGAATTAAAACCACAATGAGGTACCACTACACATGTATCAGAATAGATCAAATTAAAAAGAGTAACGAAATCATAGGAAGTTTTGGTGAGGATACGAAGAACTAGAACTTTCATACAATTGCTGTCAAGAATGTGAAATGATACAACCTCTTGAGAAAATAGTTGGGTAGCTAATCTAAAAATTAATTATACACTTCCCATAGGATACAACCATTCTGCTCCAAGATATTTACCTTAGAGAAATGACAACATATATGCACACAAAGGTTTATAAATGAATGTTCACAGCTACTGTGTTTGTAAAAGCTAAAAACTGGAAATGATCCAGTGCCCATCAACAAATGAATGGATAAATAAACTACACATGTCCATTCTATGGAATTAAATTCAGCAACAAAAAGGAATAAAATCTTGATACGTGTTACAGCATGCTTAAATATCAAAATCACTTTGCTGAGTAAAACAAATCACACAAAACAAGTATACATAATACATGATTCCATTTGTATAAAAAATTTTTAAAGGCATACTAATCTATAGTGAGAGAAATAGGATCAGTGTTTGTTTGGGGAAGAAGCATAAGTTTAAGTAACAGTGGGAAGGAGGATTTACAAAAGAATAGAATGAAGGTGTTCATTTTCCTGACTGTGGTGATTATGTCATAGATGCATATATATATATACAGTCCATAGGATCACAATATATATATATCAAAATCTATCAGATTATATGCGTTAAATTATACAATTTGTTGTATTTAAACCTCAAAGTTTTTAAAAATAAAAATGAAAATAGAAAATAATAAAACATGGTAACAAATTTGGTCATACTGAGAGATTTTGAAAGCTTCAGATTGAACTGGTAGAACACTAAGAAAACATAAAGCAGTGACTACAGGAAAAACATTTGATCAAAAAAGAAAATGTAATTCTGATATATGCTACCTAGCTTTGTTGTGAATCATATTTATATAATCATAATAAGATTTGGGCTTCTCAGGTGGCGCTAGTGGTAAAGAACTTGCCTGACAATGCAGAAGACGTAATAAGATGTGGGTTTGATCCCTGGGTTGAGAAGATCCCCTGGAGGAGAGCATTATAACCCACTCCAGTATTCTTGCCTGGAGAATCCCATGGACAAAGGAACCTGGCAGGCTACAGTCCATAGCATCACAAAGAATACGACACAGCTGATAGCACGTGCACGCAGGCACACACACACACACACACACACACAATAAGCTTTTTAAAATAAATATTTACCTACTAAATTATCAAATAACTATATTGAGAGGATGGGGAAACGAAGAGTGTGGTGGTAGCATAAAGGAGATAAATGATACTCTTGCATTATAAGAAGTGTATATATGTGTGTGTATCTGTATGCAGCCTAAACTTGTCACACGCACACTATGTGTGTGCACATAAATAAAATTTTTATTTGTGAGTTTCTACATTTTTGCCATTGCCTATGGTGTTTTGATTTGAATCCACTCTTATTTAAGATAATTTAGTTTTGATTTGCCTAGAGAGTATATCTTCCATCTCTTCTCAACAGTCGGAAAACATTAATTACTTTGTAAATAAAATAATTTAGCAGCATTCCAAGTGTTCTCATAATTACTATATTACTTATGTTATGGATCTTAGGTTTACACTTTATTTTTGGAACGTGCATTGAATGACATAAGCAAAAAAAAAAAGTGACTACGAGTAAAAGTATTCAACTTCAAATTGCCAGCTTCCTATACCTAGCTATTGACAGCCCTGGGGATCACTCTGGTTACATCCAGAGCAATATTTGTTTTAGTCCCATTTATTGATTTCTTAGGCTGAGCTCTTTGCTGAGATAGCAGCACCCAACTCAAACAATTTCACAGAATGTAAGGGTTAGAAAGGAACTTAAAGGTTACTGAGTCCAACTACTGCCAATATAATGTCAGATTTCCTCAGGATATTGACACATATGAACTGGTGCCTCTACTTGATGCCGAATTCAACAAATACTTTTCAGTTCTTAACTTGCTTAGACACTCACTAGGGCCAGTTATTGCTCTTCTTTCTATTTCTTTTCCTTCTCTTGCTTTCTATTTTCTGACAAGTTTTCTTCCCATAGCTTCTATGGCACTCCATTTTACCACTGATTCATTCTGTCTCTCTGAAGTCACTTTTCTCCTGCAAATTATTTAAATCCCCAAGGTTTTTCCTAAATCTTCTGGTCTTATCCTCTCTACATTCTCATCCATTCTCCTAGCTTCAACCATTTAGATAATATTTAAATGTATATTTAACCTGGAACTCTGCCCTAAATTACAGATTTGTATATCCAGCAGCTCTTTGTACATCTCAATTTGGATGTCCCACAAGTATCTCAAATTAATCATATCTAAATTAAACTCATGGTTTTCTCCCCATACACATGATTATTTTTTATGTATTCCCCATCACTGTTAATAGAATATTATCTACCCAATCACTCAAGCAAGAAAATAGAACATCATCTAATTCTACTTCTGAAATATCTCAAATAATATCAACTGTTTTCCCTCCTCAAAGTCAATTTCTTAGTTTAGGAAGCTAGTTTTTCCTTTATTTAATGTAATACTATGAACGTCATCTAAATTTCATAGCTAGAAGACTATGCCTCTGGTCTCATCTTTTTTTTTTTTTCCCCCCACCATGCTGTCAATCATTTTTCTAAAGTATAAGTCTTATCCTATCTATCCTTCATTTAAAGCATTTTAATTGCTACATATTATACTTGGCATAAAGTCAAACTGTGTTAAAATGTTTTTCGACACCAGTTTAGTGCTGGAATTTCATCTCTTCCTACTAAATCACTCTTTTAGGTCTAGAAAAAATGAATGCGTCTTGCTCAATCATGTGTCCAAAGGGTTCCCTCTTGCTTGAAAACCAGCTGTTGAAGACTGGGCTTCTTGGGAAACAAGTTCTAAGATGGAGGTTGATATGCATAAGCTTTATTAGAGAGTGCTCTCAGGATCAACATCTGGGAAAGGGAGGGAAAGGAAAGAAGCAAAATGAAGCAGAGGAAGAAGCCCAGTTACCTATGCAATCTAGGCAAAGATTTCAGCCAGCCCCAATAAATTCTTCAACTAGGATGGCCCTTCCAAGTTGTTCCCAGTGTGACAAGGGAGCAAGGTATAGTCCCACAGAGTTCAGCCATTGGATGAAGGCTACACTATGGAAGGGGACATGATCTTGGGCATGGCATCTCTCTAAATCAGGGCAATTTCTTAAAAGGGATGATGGCTGAATACTCTCAGCTGACAAAATTCCCAGTTGATCCATCAATCCTGATGGTTTATCCAAGTTTCTATTACAGGCCACCTCTGTTGTCCCTGAGATACATATTTTCAAATAACATCCTGGTAGGCCTCTTTTACTGGAGAAAATTTACAAGGTTAGTAAAATGAAGTACAAGGACCTGCTGCTGTGGTCTTGAGACCAGAACTAATATCTATCCCCCTTCTCCACTATCTATCTGAGATTCCCTTATCTCTCATTGAGCACCTCTGCTAGTCTTGGTGGCTTACTTTGTAGCAACCTACACTCAAATCCTTGAAGACCTGAGTCCCTGATTGCCACATAGCTTTCTGTGTTGGTGACTACTTCACATGTCCATTTACCATTCCTTGGTAAAGGAATTTTAAGAAACTTGCAAATGTTTCACCTTAGTAATAAGCATATTTCTCTAGCTCCCATTATTTAGCACAGACCTACTTCTTCAAGTAGTTCAGTTCCTCTGGTAGGGTGGTAGCTCCTCTTTTCCCCTACTTTTCCTTTGACACAAGGAGCAGAAACTGTCTTGGAAGAAACTGATAGCTCATGGTTCTATGGGGCCTTTGCAGTATTCAATAATGAAAATGTTTCTTCTCTAAAGAAACCAGGGACTTTAAACCCACAGAGCCCAGATTTGTGGGAGTAGGAAACACAAATTTCTAAAAAGGGTCACTTGGAGTGATGACGGCAAGCAGAGCAACTTCTGTTATCAACCCTTGATTCTCAGATCCATATTAAGGATACCACACCAAATAAACACAGTATTCCAGAGGATGGCACCTATACTCATAAGGGATCTTCTCAAAGCTGATGGCTTAGTTTTGGCTTCAACAGGACCTATCACTGTCAATATAAAAGCTTCTGTGTACTCCTCCTTCCAGGGTGGAAGTGGTCTGTGTAGTTAACTTGACACCAAATGCATGATTAATGTCCTCAAGGGTTAGTGCCACACTGAAAAATCATCATTGATCTCAGCTGCTAGCAGATTGGGCACTTGGGATTAATAATAGCTTCAACACTGGTGATAAGTGTTTGCTACTGCCCCATGCACATCTCCAACTTTACCACCATAACTATTAAATCCACGTGTTCATTGTGTCAAACAGATGATAGCTGATGACCAATGCTGGCTGATGCCAACTGGTTGAGCTATACTGCCTTCTCAGTTGTTTAGTATTTCTTCTATGATGGATGCTCCCTGGTGAGCATTAAAATGTGATTCTAATATCTTCATACCAAAGTATGCTTACTCCTGTAAGTTCATCCACAAGGCTTTACTTCAAATCTCCTAGTCCTCAATGTTCTCAAATTTTCCTTTCCAGATCAGCCAAGTCATTTGTCATTGCCCATGAGCTTGCACATATTGTAATCATAGTCCATTTCTCTTTCCACTCTGACTAAAGCTCTGCTCATAGTGAAGATGTATTCAAATAGCTGTCTTTCAAAGCTATCACTAATTATGGATATTTCAGAGCAGCCATCACTTTTTAATTTACCTACATACCAAGCCAACTTATCCATGAACCAAGTTTGGCTTTTTCTTCTGTAGTCAGTTGGTTACAAGAGACTCCCCTATGGGGTCACACATAGGTGTGATCTAAGGAAGAGGCATAAGTACAAGAGAGGTGAGTGATGAGAGCCTGAGTCACCAACTGTGCAACTTACATGTGCATACTAGCCCTTTTCATGCCCAATTCTGAATGTACTGCTTCCATCTTACTACGGATTATTGTTTTCATTTACTATGAATATTGCCAGATCTAATGTCAATAAGTATGACAGAACCCACCCTATGATGGGGAGTTATGGCTCATGATCGCTTGAAAGCCCACAGCCAGGTTCTTTATCTTTATCACTGTAGGAACTATTTTTTCAAGTGAAATATGACTCCACACTGCCAGTGGCAAAGTCTTGCCACAAAGCCCATAGGGTTGCATGGTGGTTCTCCTATTAGAGCTTGCCATAACTCCAGATGGCATCTTTTATCACCACGTATACCAACAATGTTACATTTTCTTGATCATATGACCCGAAGAGCAGAGTCTCTTGAACTGCAACTTGGAATGCTGCAGAACATGTTACTGCTTTTGTCACCACTCAGAGCTGGCAGCTTTTCACATAGCTCAATATATGGGATATAGCGTAAACCTGAGTTGAATTGACTGCCTCTGTACGCAAAGAGGCCCAGTGAGCTGCTATCATGGAACGAGATGTGAGATGGAATGATTTGTCCTTTACTTTGGAGAGGGTGTCATAAAGTGTCTCTGATTGATGGACTCCTAAATATTTTACTAATTTTGTGAGCCACTTAAACCTCACAGAATTTATTTCCCACCTTCTAGAGCATATATATCTTAACGGTGCCTCCCAACACACTGGCTACTATTTTAACAACTGGTCCAATGATGTCATCAATATAGGCACCAGTGTCATGTCTTCTGAGATGCCCAGGTAATCCAAGTCTCCTCAGACTACACTGTGACAGCGAGTGGGAGAGTTAATACAACTCTAAGGCAGAACCATAAATGTCTAAATGTATATTCTAGCCTTTCACATGAATGGGAACTGTTTCTGAGCCTCTTTCTTGATAAGATGTAAAAAGAAGCATTAGTCTGATCAATAGCCACATACTATGTTTCTGAGGCCATGTTAACCTGCTCTAGCAAAGTGCCATATCTGGTTAGTACTGAGTTTATAGAAGTCCAGTGTTAAGTTTACAGAAGTCTTCTTTTATCCTCCAGAGGTCATCTGGATTTTAAACGGCCAGATTAGAAAAATACATGGGGATTTGAAGGGGCCCTCTATCCCTGCATCTATTAGTCTTTGTATCTTTATGTCCTTGGGATAAAATATTGTATGGTTTTTCTAACCTCTGGCTGAGATAAGAGCCTCTTTACATGCTACTAAGCAGACCCTATGACATTTATATTCGGGGTTTAATTGCTAATTAAACACTCCCTGCTTTTTATATCTTTTCCAAAATATCAATCATGCTTGGCAATAGTCACCAAATTAAACAGTCCTTGTAGTTATAATTATCCCTCCATCTGCACACACACACACAGACACTTCTTAAATACTTGATAGGTTGCCCCTGACATGGTAGCTAGATACCAAAGATGCCCCCTCCCCCACAGGGAAACACAGTTCCCAGTATTCACACTCGTGCAAGCCTCTTCCCTTGAATCCAGATTAGCCCCATGACTTGCTTTTGACCAATAAAATGTAGCGGGAGTGGCACTGTATAGCTTTAGGACTTATGCTCTAAGAAGATTTTACCTTTCACCAGAGCCTCCTGGACCACTTGCTCTTAGGCTATATCCTCTCTGATCCTTGACTACATGTCATGAGAAACCAATGTAATACTGTAAAGCAATTATCCTTCAATTAAAAATAAATAAACTTAGAAAAAAACCCAAACATGCAGAGACCACATACAGTACACTTCTCCATAGCCCAAACTGAACTTCCAGCCAGCAAAGATCATTAATGTCCAGCCAGGTGAGTGAGCCATTCTAGACAGCTTGCTCATTTGCATTTTTAGATGACTATAGCTCTGGTTGACAACAGAGAACAATAGCATGGGAGCCGCTAAACGACAATGCCCGAGCTAAGCCTAGATAACTCATGAAACTGTTTGAGTAACACTAAATTTGGAGTTGCTTCTTTCAAATTAGTAAATAATGGAAACAACTGGTATACTCTTCCCAATTCAGCACTGATAAAAATATAACTATTATTAACACAAATGTAAGTACTCTGTGCTAGGGGTTATTCATATTTAGATATATTCACATTCCATTCAAGGTAGGTCATCATTGTTGGATAACTGATATATGAGACAGCTCAGTATCTCAGCTTAGCATCAGTTTTCTCATACCACCCCTGGTACCAACTGATAAAAATTTTGAGGTTCCCAGGAAGATCTGTGAGACATAGACTAGGATATAGAGAGTTCCTTATGGATTTAGGATCAAGAGCTGTGGAATGGGAGAGGAGGAGAGAAAACAGAATCAAGCAAACTGAAAAGCTGGGTTGTGATGTAGTCTTAACAAAGGCCTCAGCTGATACTATAGGGAGCTCTGAAGGCAGGAAATCCTAAGAAGAGCTGGCAGTTTCTCATAGCATCCCAAATGCCACCTTCCCTCTTCTGTGCCTGTCAGTTTTCAGCCAATTCAGATGTTATCTTGGATGCATGTTCCACCAGCAGTCATTTCCTCACTCCTCTGATAATCCAAGTAGATTCCCGCCACCCCCCAACCCCCAACAGCTCACATTTTCAAATCATCTGCTCCTTGTACTATGGTGCTTATTGAAGCCCATTGTGATTGCTTTTTCCTCATCTTTCTCTGTTCCACTAGACTGTAAGCTCTTAAAAAGACAGTGCATATTTTTATACACAGTTAATAGTGTATATATAGTAATTCTTCACAAATATGAATAAAAAATGAGTCAAGTATTATTTAAATGAATAATAGTATGACAGAACCAGTATTAAACTAGAAGTAACCATCTTCTCCTGGAGAAGGCAATGGCACCCCACTCCAGTACTCTTGCCTGGAAAATCCCATGGATGGAGAAGCCTGGTAGGCTGCAGTCCATGGGGTCGCTGAGGGTTGGACACGACTGAGCGACTTCACTTTGACTTTTCACTTTCGTGCATTGGAGAAGGAAATGGCAACCCATTCCAGTGTTCTTGCTTGGAGAATCCCAGGGATGGGGGAGCCTGGTGGGCTGCCGTCTAGGGGGATGCACAGAGTCAGACATGACTGAAGTGACTTAGCAGCAACCATCTCCTTGCTGCTCTCAGATTATTATTACTCTGATCTAATAGAAGTTAGCTTAGAGGAAGGAGATTTATAGATTTAGAGTGCTTACTTCAGTGATAATCCTAAGAGTATACACACAGCTTTTCTCTGTGTTTGAGCTCCCTATGGCAAATACAAAGTATTTCCTGAGTCAGGGACTTTATAAAAGTGAAATGTAAAGCATGAGACATAGTTCTCAAAAAAAAAAAAAAATCTAGTCTATAAGACTCATGTCTGATCAATGGAGAAACCAGGATAATATAAGTGTGTAAGGAAAAAAAAATGATTATACAGCTTCTGTTATTTTTATTTATGTAAGTTGTAGATTGCATGAATTTTTATAATTAAATATATAAGTAAGCTGTGTAAGTAACAAATATTTCTGTAAGTATATAAGTAAATGACAATTTAAAACTTGCCACAGACTTCCCTGGTGGTCCAGTGGTTAGGATTCAGCCTTCCAATGCAGGGGGTACAGATCTGATCCCTTGTCAGAGAGCTAAGATCCCACATGCCTCATGGCCAGAAAACCAAAGCACAACACAGAAGCAATATTATAACAAATAGGGGGTGGCAGGGAGGTTCAAGAGAGAGGAGACATACATGTATTTATGGCTGATTCCCTTTGTTGTGTGGCGGAAACCAATACAACATTGTAAAGCAATTATCTTCAAATTAAAAATAAATTAAAAAGAAAACCCTCCTAAAAAAAAAAAAAAAAACAAAAAAACCTTTCCCACATAACTACCCAAAGAGGCTACTTAAATAGACATCAATATGGAAACAAAGATGTAGAAAGACAAATATTATTTTACATTAAAATAAATTTAATTATTACATTTTAGTGAAAAAGCAGATATGATATGTTTATAAGGCAATAGAGTTCTACTGAAAAAAATATTAAGCTAGAGAGTAACATTATCAGATTTTGTTTTTAAAAGTATTGTAATATTTGATTAAGTTGAATTTATCTATTTTTTTCTTTTACTGCTTGTGCTTTTGGTATCATATATAGGAATCTACTAGCAAATCCAAGATCATAAAGTTTTCCCCCTGCTTTCTACTAAGAGTTCTAGAAATTTGTCTTTTATTTATTTTTTCAATTTTTGTAGCATGTGGGATCTTAGTTCCCCCACCAGGGATCAAACCCACACCCCGTGCTTTGGAAGGTGGAGTCTTAACCACTGGACCACTGAGGAAGTCCCTGTTTCTTACGTTTAGAATTATGATCCATTTTGAGTTAATTTTGCAGATGATGTGAAGTGGGTGTCCAATTTCATCCTTTTGCATGTGGCTATCTAACTATTTCAGCACCAGTTGTTGAAAAGACTGTCTTTCCCCCAGTGAATGGCCTTAGCTCTCTAGTCAATTATCAGTTGATCACAGACACATGCAGTTAGTTTGAACTCAATTCTATTTCACTAATCTCTATGTGTATCCTTAGACCAGCACCACAATGCCTTGATTATTGTTTCCTTATAGTAAATTTTGAAATCATAAAATGTGAGTCTTCCAACTGTGTCCTTCTTTTTCAAGATTGTTTTGACTACTCTAAGTCTTCTGGAGTACTAGATGAGTTTAGAATCAGCTTGTCAATTTCTATAAAAAAGCCAACTGGGATTCTGATAGGAATTCTGCAGAAACTGTAAGTCAATTTGGGGAATCCTGGCATCTTAACATTATTAAGAAAATCCATCCAGTAAAGGAAAAAAATCAAAAGGTTGCTATTTGTTAAAACATTAACTTCTGCCCTATGAAATAAAATATTTGCAAAACACGTATGTGATAAAGAACTTGTAATCAAAACATACAAAGAATTCTTACAACTCAGAAATAAGGAAACAAGCACCCAGTTAAAAATGGACAGAAGACCCGAATAGAAACTTACCCCAAAACATCTACATATATCAAATAAGCATATGAAAAGATGCTTAACATGATATGTCATTAGGAATTGCAAATTAAAACAACAGTAAGACACCACTACATTCCTATCAGATGGCTAAAATCCAAAACACTAACAATATCAAATGTCTGCAAGCACATGGGACAATAAGAGCTCTCATTCATTGCTGGTGGGAATGCAAAATGATGCAGCCACTTGGAAGAAAGTTTGGTAACTGCTTCCAATCCTAAATATATAATTACTATATGATTCAACAATTGCAGTTCTAAGTATTTACCTAATTGAGTTCAAAACAAAATCTGTTTTAAGCAGCTTTTTTCATAATCACCAAAAACTGGAAGTAAATAAAAAGTCCTTCAGAAGGTAAATCAATAAACTGAAACATCAACACAATTGAATATTCAATTCAGTTCAGTTCAGTCGCTCAGTCATATCTGACTCATGCATCCGACCCCATGAATCACAGCACGCCAGGCCTCCCTGTCCATCATCAACTCCCAGAGTTCGCTCAACTCATGTCCATCGAGTCGGGGATGCCATCCAGCCATATCATCCTCTGTCATCCCTTTTACCTCCTGTCCCCAATCCCTTCCAACATCAGAGTCTTTTCCAATGAGTCACCTCTTTGCATGAAGTGGCCAAAGTACTGGAGTTTCAGCTTTAGCATCATTCCTTCCAAAAAACACCCAGGGCTGATCTCCTTTAGAATGGATAGGTTGGATTTCCTTGCAGTCCAAGGGACTCTCAAGCGTCTTCTCCAACACCACAGTTCAAAAGCATCAATTCTTCGGTGCTCAGCTTTCTTCACAGTCCAACTCTCACATCCATACATGACTACTGGAAAAACCATAGCCTTGACTAGATGGGCCTTTGTTGGAAAAGTAATGTCTCTGCTTTTCAATATGCTATCTAGGTTGCCCATAACTTTTCTTCCAAGGAGTAAATGTCTTTTAATTTCATGGCTGCTGTCACCATCTGCAGTGATTTTGGAGCCCCCAAAAATAAAGTCTGACACTGTTTCCACTGTTTCCCCATCTATTTCCCAGGAAGTGATGGGACCAGATGCCATGATCTTCGTTTTCTGAATGTTGAGCTTTAAGCCAACTTTTTCACTCTCCTCTTTCACTTTCATCAAGAGGCTTTTTAGTTCCTCTTCACTTTCGGCCATAAGGGTGGTATCATCTGCATATCCGAGGTTATCGATATTTCTTCTGGAAATCTTGATTCCAGCTTGTGCTTCCTTCAGCCGAGCATTTCTCATGATGTATTCTGCATATAAGTTAAATAAACAGGGTGACAATATACAGCCTTGACATACTCGTTTTCCTATTTGAAACCAGTCTGTTTTTCCATGTCCAGTGAGGAACGTTAAACACACACTGCTAAATGAAGGAAGATAGTCCAACATGGCAACATACTATCTGACTCCAACTATATGACATTCCTGAAAAGGAAAAACTATAGGACAATAAAAAGATCAGTGGTTGCCAGGGGTGCAGCATGATAATGGGGAATAAACAGGTAAAGCTGGGAACTTCTAGGGCACTGAAACCATTCTGTATGATACTGTAATGATGAATACATGATATTATACATTTGCGAAAACACACAGAACTGTTCAGCACCAACACTGATCCTTAATATAAACTATTGACTTCAGTTAATAATAGTGAACCAGTCTTATAATTTTGTAACTGCATCACATAATAATGCCAGATGTTCATAACTGTAAAAACTATATGCGTGAGTGTTGGGCAAACAGATGGTATATGGAATTCCATTGTCTGCTCATTTGTTCTGTATGTTTAAAATTGTTTTAAAAAACAGTTTATTAACAACAACAACAAAAAAACAAGATTAGCACATGATGAGTATGGAACAGACATTTAGAGAACCATTAGGAATAAAGGCAAGGAAAGATTTCCCTGGTGATCCAGTGGCTAATACTCTGTGCTTCCAGTGCATAGAACATGGCTATGATCCTTGGTCAGGGAATTATCCCCCATCCCACATGCTATGTGACATGGCCAAAACAGTGTCAACCAAAAAAAAAAAAAAAAAAGAATGAAAGCAAGGAGACAAAGCTACTAAGGTTAAGTTCCAACCAGTCCATTCTAAAGGAGATCAGCCCTGGGTGTTCTTTGGAAGGAATGATGCTAAAGCTGAAACTCCAGTACTTTGGCCACTTCATGCAAAGAGTTGACTCATTGGAAAAGACTGATGCTGGGAGGGATTGGGGACAGGAGGAAAAGGGGACGACAGAGGATGAGATGGCTGGATAGCATCACCGACTCGATGGACTGTGAGTTTGAGTGAACTCCGGGAGTTGGTGATGGACAGGGAGGCCTGGCGTGCTGCAATTCATGGGGTTGCAAAGAGTCGGACATGACTGAGTGACTGAAGGTTAAGTTACAGAATGATGATAGTGGTTTAAAGTAAGGTAAGAGTGATGAGGATGAAATGAAATTTAAAAACTCAAAATAGAGTGAGGAAGAGGACAGGGGAAGGAGACAGAGAAAAATAAATGTTTATAAAAGTGTGGGTGGGCAGAGGCAACATAGGAGGAGAGAATTTGATCTCTCAAATTTCTGACTTACAAAAACTTTGGCAATCATCAACACAACACTAGTGTGCTAGAAAGAAATATCCATGGGTATTATAGAGATTCATTGGGCTAACAATCAGTAAACAGGACTAGCAATCTTGCTAAAAATAATAGACTAGAGCCATCTCAAGTTTTCTATGGACTTTCAAAGACTTAAAGAAACTTAATACTCTACCATGTTATGGGAGATTCTTAATACAGAACAGTGTCTAAGAAATTATCCTCTGGAGTCAAACCTTATGAAACATGGACTTTGATCATTCTACTCATGATGGTTATAGTAGAATTAATTGATATTGATAATATTGGTAATTTTTAAAAATCAGTATATCTCTCTAGCAATGGTAAAATAGACAGTTACCTGTGATTTCAAGATGGGAGTGTTTCTGTGACATAAGTTTAGGGCAGCAGCAACATCTCCTTAAACTCTGTGTCTCTGTCTTTGCTCACATTCTTATTGTCAAAACCTGTGATAAATGGAGGAGAAAAGATTTATTGGTATGCTTTCCTGTCATATTCGACAAGATATACAGAAATGGATGCTTGAAATAGCCATTAATAAGACATGAGTTGTCAGCATTGTATCGCAGGGCAGGCTAAATCCATTATGATTAAGGGTTTTCATCTTAAAGGTAATCTGCACTAAAACATAGGCAAGTGGCCAAAATCCCATAGCATATCTGAAGGACTTGGAAAGAAAAGAGAAGAAACAACAATGTGTTTCAGGGTCTTGATTTGCAGGAGATGCTGTGTATGTGTGTGTGTGTGTGTGTGTGTGTGTGTGTATGTGTGTGTGTGGTGTGTGTATACGTATGCCTGCATGAAAAGTTTTTTAAAGAGCCACAGTACAGGTTTATTTGTGCCCCTATTTTTCCCTTGATATGAACTCTGTGATATTCAGTAAGAAGAGAGTTAAACACAACCATCGTTTTTGGTCTACTGTGAGGAATCCACAGAAATAGAAACATGATACATTTTTCTTGATGACATATATTTGAAGATTTTGTTCAAATGATTAAATAAGCCATTTTGGACATTTACTTGGCTCAGATTAATCTAACATTGCTGACTTCATTAAAGACATTTCCTGTAAAACATCAGGTCAAATTTATTCATTTTTGTGGTCAGATTTCTCAACCACTTAGGACTGCATTCATCTGTATGTAAAGAAAACACTTACAATGTGGTCTAATTTTATACACAGAAAGTCCAGTGATGGGAGCCACAGGCTGCTCAGCAGTTTCCTTACATCAATAATGCCCACATCTCTCTGTCTGCCCCAACATCCTTATTATGTGGCTTCCCTCTTACTACTTGTTGACTCAGGGTTAAAAGAAGGTGTTCCAGTTTCAAATTCACCTTCTAGGAGAAAAAAAAAAGGCAAAGGCACAGATAGAATACATGCCAGCTCTAGTTGTCTTTTTAAAAATTTTGAAATAGGACAGCAATAGTACTTCCAGAATCCCAATCCAAATGATTCTGTTTTCATCTCACTGATGAAAGTTGGGTCACACAACCACCCATAGTGGCAAGGCAGCTGCAGTTAGCTGTTTTTCTAATAGAGGCTCACTGCTGTCCCAGGAATCTTAGTCTTCACAGTAAGTATCAAAGTGGAGGCGATTTCTTGGGTAGGCACCAAGCCAGACCTAACCCACTCTTTTGACTCTAGACCCCTCTAGCCTCCTTAATCTTTCACATGAAAGTATCAGTACCAGTTTCATCTTTCTGAAGACAGTAGTACCTCAGAAATAAATTGTCTTCTTGTCTGAGTAATTTGGCAAAAACAAAGAACTATGCTCTCAGAAAGCAAACAGAAGAAGTAAAACAAACTCTATGATTAGATTATAGTCACTATACTATACAACAGAAAACTAATTGTTTTTTTAATTAATTTATTTATTTTAATTGGAGGCTAATTACTTTACAATATCGTGGTGGTTTTGCCATATGTTGACATGAATCAGCCATGGGTGTACATGAGTCCCCCATCCCGAACCCCCCCTTCTACCTCCCTCCCTGTCCTATCCCTCTGGGTTGTCCCAGTGCACTGGCTTTGAGTGACCTTATTTCATGCATCAAACTTGGACTGGTGGTCTATTTCACATATGGTAATATACATGTTTCATGCTATTCTTTCAAATTATCCCACCCTCGCCTTCTGCCACAGAGTCCAAAAGTCTGTTTTTTATATCTGTGTCTTTTGCTGTCTCGCATATAGGATCATCGTGACCATCTTTCTAAATTCCATATATATGCGTTAGTATTCTGTATTGGTGTTTTTCTTTCTGACTTACTTCACTCTGTATAATAGACCCCAGTTTCATCCACCTCATTAAAACTGATTCAAACACATTCTTTTTAAGAGCTGAATAATTTTCTAATAGAGCCCAACACAGTATCCTACATGTTATGTCTGGGCACAGATATATCCACAGTCTCTGGTAATATCACTGCATCCCAAAGACTTGTAGAAAATCTAGATTCCCTGTAACCAGTGTGACATCCTAGATTCTCACTAGTTTGCAAGAGTGAGTAGACTCTAAGACTAATTTTTGAAGAAACTGGGTATCGTGTGTACTTTCTGAAAGATGTTTTTCAACTATTCTTATTTATTCTATTTTTAGATGCCTTATAATGCAAACACAACTCTTTTTCTCAGTGTAGGCAGGAAATATTTCTCACAGACTCCTCTTTTGATTTCAAACCTATTCCTCAGCTCCAGGCTTTTCATGTATATTGCTATAAATCCAAGGCAACAAAAGAACTGGATATGGATTTTTGCCACAGAATCAAGTGAATTCTTTCCCTGTCTGTCCTTCCTTCCTTCCATCTTTCTTTCTTTTCCTTCTTCCCTCTTCCTTCTAGAGGATCTGATATGAAAAACAATGAAAGAAATCTGAAGAATTCTTGGAAACTGAAATTATTTGTGCTACTTTGACAGTGCCAGCACTCCAGTAATAACTTGGAATGTGCACTCAGAGATTTCATAATTATTCACATCTAATTTTTAATTGTGCATTTCTGAAAGGCAATTCACACAAACCTAGACACTGTCAAAGATAATTAAAATAAAAATATGTGATAATACAAACAGGAGAACATTTAACCCTGAGAAAACTTCAAACTTCTTATATACTAATTCAAGAACTCAATTTCAAAAGAATGAAATATAAGATGAAAAGAATCCTGCTTTGCCATATTCCAAATTTACTAAGCATTGGCTTACCAAAGTTAGAAACCTAAGAAGTTTCACTTGTAAAAAGATTAAAAAAATTAGTACCCACCTAAGTCATCAATTTATCAAAGTTGATTAGACCACATTTCAAAGCAAAATAAAGTCTTTAATTCTGAGTCTGGACAAATACACTGAGTCTAGACTATGGTCAAACTAATAGGGGCCTGTGAACCATCACATACAAGAAAGCTAAAACTGTTAAAAACAGCTGAGACTTTTACCATTAACAGCAATCACACTGAAATGGGAGGGTAGGGAAGCATAGGGGAAGTGGTACAAAGTAGACAAATAGGAACAAAATATCATGGGGAAAAAAGGCTTTTCCCTCCAAAGCAAATGTTGTTGCTGTCTGCTTAAATCCTCACTGGTTTCTCATTATATTCTATCCCTAAAAACATCTGGCCACTGCATCCTCGTCTCATGCCACCAGCTTTCATGCCTACATTTGTGCAGATTCACTAGTTTCCACTGGATCTCTGACAGGAAAGACATACCTGACGATGTCTTTATAGAGGACTGTGATAAGCACTTTCTCTAAAGGAGTATTTCATCTCCCCTGGGGCACCTTTGATGCACTACCTGGTTTGTCTTTCCCTCTCAGTATTATCTTCTTGTTGACTCGTTCATTCATTGACTTTACCCTAGAACATGTTCACTGGAGGCAGAGTACCCTTATTTTTATTCACCAATAAAATAAGCTGAAGCTCCAATGCTCTGGCCACCTGATGCAAAGAGCCAACTCATTGGAAAAGACCCTGATCCTGGGAAAGATTGAATGCAGGAGGACAAGGGGGTGACAGAAGATGAGATGGTTGGGTGGCATCACAAACTCAATGGACATGAGTTTGAGCAAACTCCAGGAGATGGTAAAGGACAGGGAAGCCTGGTTGCTACAGCCCATGGGGTTGCAAAGAGTTGGACATGACTTAGCAACTGAACAACAAGTGCTAAGTTACTGGATCTAGAACAGTGTCTGGAGCACAGAAGTTGCTCAGTAAATATATTTCACTTTAATCAATTATACCAGAAGGCAGAATTTGTTTCAAAAACATTACAAGCCAATGGACTTTCTTTTAATATGATGAGAAACAGGTTAGTCATCTCTTAAGGCAAAACTACAGCTGCCTCTCATGAAAGTAAGGAACGCCAGGCTAAAAGATGGCTGATGATAATTGTTTTAGAAGCAAATTGGAAGTCAGAAAACTACACAGATAACTTCAGTTCAGTCACTCAGTCATGTCTGACTCTCTGCGACCCCATGAACCGCAGCATGCCAGGCCTCCCTGTCCATCATCAACTCCCAGAGTCCCAAACCCATGTCCATTGAGTTGGTGATGCCATCCAACAATCTCATCCTCTGTCATCCCCTTCTCCTCCTGCCCTCAATCTTTCCCAGCATCAGGGTCTTTTCAAATGAGTCAGCTTTTCACATCAGGTCACCAAAGTATTGGATTTCAGCTTCAACAATGAACACCCAGGACTGATCTCCTTTAGAAGGGACTGGTTGGATATCCTGGCAGTCCAAGGGACTCTCAAGAGTCTTCTCCAACACCACAGTTCAAAAGCATCAATTCTTCGGTGCTCAGCTTTCTTTATAGTCCAACACTCACATCCATAAATGACCACGGGAAAAACCATAGCCTTAACTAGATGGACTTCTGTTGACAAAGTAATGTTTCTGCTTTTTAATATGCTGTCTAGGTTGGTCATAACTTTTCTTCCAAGGAGTAAGTGTCTTTTAATTTCATGGCTGCAATCACCATCTGCAGTGATTTTGGAGCCCCCAAAAATAAAGCCTGACACTGTTTCCACTGTTTCCCCATCTATTTCCCATGAAGTGATGGGACCAGATGCCATGATCTTCGTTTTCTGTATGTTGAGCTTTAAGCCAACTTCTTCACTCTGCTCTTTCACTTTCATCAAGAGGCTTTTTAGCTTCTCTTCACTTTCTGCCATAAGGGTGGTGTCATCTGCATATCTGAGGTTATTGATATTTCTCCTGGCAATCTTGATTCCAGCTTGTGTTTCATCCAGCCCAGTGTTTCTCATGATGTACTCTGCATATAAGTTAAATAAGCAGGGTGACAATATACAGCTTTGATGTACTCCTTTTCCTATTGGAACCAGTCTGTTGTTCCATGTCCAGTTCTAACTGTTGCTTCCTGACCTGCATATAGATGTCTCAAGAGGCAGGTCAGGTGGTCTGGTATTCCCATCTCTTTCAGAATTTTCCACAGTTTCTTGTGATCCAGACAGTCAAAGGCTTTGGCATAGTCAATAAAGCAGAAGTAGGTGTTTTTCTGGAACTCTCTTGCTTTTTCCATGATCCAGCAGATGTTGGCAATTTGATCTCTGGTTCCTCTGCCTTTTCTAAAACAAGCTTGAACATCTGGAAGTTCACGGTTCACGTATTGCTAAAGCCTGGCTTGGAGAATTTTGAGCATTACTTTACTAGCATGTGAGGTGAGTGCAATGGTGCTGTAGTTTGAGCATTCTTTGGCATTGTCTTTCTTTGCGATTGGAATGAAAACTTCCCTGTTCCAAAGCTGATATTCTTACCACAACTGGATTCTATGATACTAAACAAATCAACAATGCTGTGAGTTTCTTGAGAGATTTTTTATTCATTTTTATACTCCCAGTGAAATACCTGGCTCAAATTTTTAAATAAAAAAGTCATTTTCAATGTAAAGAATATTGTCAGCTATATTAATATTTCTCTATGTATCCATCAGGGTCTAGTCAGGACAGAGAAGCTAAGCCATTGATGTGAGCTAGGAACAAAGAGCTGTTAACCATGGTGGTTAATCATGGTAAAATGTGGCTAACAAGTGATGAGGTGAACAGAAAGTGAACAGAAGCAGCAACTGCAGGGAGCAGCTGCCTCCTTTAGGTACTTGGAGAAAAGTGAACAAAGAGAGACACAGAGGTTATGAGGCTGAGATTTAGACCTGAAAGGAAATGTTATGGCTGCAGTAAAGACTCCTTACCCACCTGTACAGTGACACCTGCAGGGCTTGTCATGAACCAAACCACTCACCACCATGTGGAAATCAACACTCCAGAAAGAGTCCCCCCACCTTCTTCCTCCAGCCTCACAGCCTCCCTCTGTTCTCCATGCTGGCAGAGCCTAACAAACACTGAGCCCCTGGCAAAGACTAAATGCTGCTTGTTGAGTCCCACTCCAAAAGCACAAAGTAGGACAAAGAAGTGTGGGTTTGATGTCGAGAAGCAATACATTAATAACTGACATGCACCAACATTCTCCAAAAGTATTTAAGGCAGCTTTCAAAGGATCATGCCCTCCAGCAACATAAAAGCAAATATATAAGTGACTAGTTAGAAATATAGAAAGGCAGGAAAATGAAGGCAAAGCCAACACTTTTATGGGTACACAAAATACATCCTTTAATGACTGGTACTTGTTTTATACATATTACCAAGCTTAAGTCTCAGAAAATCCTTGCAAGATAGATATTATTCTCAATTGTACACATGAAGAAACTTCTTGAAAATCATGTCCCTTTTAAATTGCAGGGTCAAAAATGGTTATACACCAAAGTTTATAATTTTCATTATACTGAACTACCTCCATGGGATGTGTGGTGAATTGAGGTAAGATTAGGAAGAAAGACATTCAGCGTGGAAAGTGCTGCCTTTACTGGTTTTTTGTTGGTTTTTTTTTTTTTCCTTTTTATTGCTCTGCTATTTTTCAAGGATGAATTTCCTTACCAACCTCTCAAGGAAAAGATGTATTAAAATTAGACATGGAAACTCAGCAAGTGTGGTAACAACATATTACATACAGGTGGAACTAGCACACAAACCCTACCACTCCTCTTGGGAGTAGTAGAGTCCAGTTTCTCTATCATAAAAGAAAAAAATCAGAAATTTGTAGCCCTAGACCTATTGGTACTCAAAACCAAGCTTTCAAACCAGCAAATCAATAATTAATATTTAAAGAAGAAATAAAAGCCAGGTCAGCAGCAAACATCCTTTAGAAGTCATCACAGAGTCTATTTTTATTGAAACTTTCATTTTGTCGACCCATTTTTATGTACTTTTATTATAGGATACCTTTAGTCATACACTCAAGAGCATCATTTCAAAACTCCTTTAAGAAAAAGATAAAAATTTCAGGCACCACTGAATATTTTATCAGTCTTCATTAGGAAATAAGCAATAATCATGAGTCAAATTTGAGTGCCAGGAGAAAGTGATTGCTCCTATGTGCAAGGAAAATGTCACACAGGGTTCATCTGAGTAACAGACACATTTGTTATCATTGTTCAGACATCCAGTTTTGTTATTGTTATGAAAATCTTACAGCCAAAGCAAGTTTAGAATTTGTTTTTCTCATTGGATTTTTTAAATACTTTTGCCACTTTTGTTGCCGTATACAATGGGTGGGTAATGAACACAGTGAGGTGGACAATTTGGCACAAGGAACTAAAGAGTCTCAGATGTCCCAAGATGAGCTAAAATGAGAATAGTAATGAGCAACCTGGTGACTGACTTTGTTCACAAGCAAAGATCTGATAGCATGAGCAATTAGGCAGAGCAGGTAAGATTGTCTATGCAAGAGCATTAAGAGAGTAGTAAAATGTGAGGATAAACTCTTAACAGATTGAGTCACAAATTTGATAAGCAGAGCCTTCCTGAGACTATAGACAGTTTGGCTTCTTAAGGGGATTATTTTTTCCTTATTTTAAATGTAAGAGAAAATACAGCAAGAATAAATGAAAACCTGTCATCAAAGACATAATTTAATCTGCTTAACTATAGTTATAATCATTGCATTTTTCACCTTGTATATTTTTCACCTCATTGCAATCAGAGTGCCCATAATAATTCTGTCTCTTCTTGGCATCACATAATAAGTATTTTCTGTGTTTATCAGTTTTCACAATTAAAAAAAAATAATATGTAAGTCACATCATTTAAGTACCATTTGGTTAGCATTAGTTCATTTCTCTACTTTTATAACTTTTGTTTTTTAAGAAATTCTAAAATCCAGTGATATATAAACATTAGTGAATAAAAAACTGGCAGGTGTAAACTCCTTTTCCATTGTTTTTGCCATGTTCCCCAATAGTTTTGGATGAATGGATGCCTGCTAACAACTCTTTCCCCACTTCACCCCCAATTTTTAATGTGCTAAAATACACATAACATAAAATTTGCTACCCTAGCCATTTTTAAGTATATAATTCAATGGTAATAAAAATACTTATAATGCTGTGCAACCATCACCACCATCCATTTCTGTAATGTTTCATCTTATAAAACAACACCACTGAACTCATTTTTTCCTTCTCCCAACCCCAGGCTCATTCTACTTTTATCTCTCTGATTTTACTACTTTATATGAGCAGAATTATACAGTATTAGTCTTTTTGTGACTGGCTTATTTCACTTAGCATAATATCCTTAAAATTTATACAGTGTTGTAGTATATCTTAAAATCTCCTTCATTAAGGCTAAATAATATTCCAGTGTATGTATATGCTACACATTTTTCTTATCCATTCATCCTGTTGAGTTGTTTCCATGTTTTAGTTACTATAAATAATGCTGCTATGAACATGTGTGTACAAATATCTCTTTAAGACTTTGCTTTCAAGTCCTTCAGGCATATTCCCAAAAGTGGAACTGCTGAATCGTATAGTAATACTATTTTTAATTTTTTGAAGAACCACCATACCATATTCCACAGCAGCTGTACATTACATCCCTACCAACAGTGCACAAGTTTTCCAGTTTGTCACCAATACTTGTCATCTTCTAATTTTGATAGTAGCCGTCTTAAAGGGTGTGAGGTAGTTTCTCACTGTACTTATGACTTGTATTTTCCTAATGATAAATGAAGCAGGGCAAAGGCTAACATAGAGTTTTGCCAAGAGAACACACTGATCATAGCAAACACTCACTTCCAACAACACAAGAGAAGACACTACACATGGACATCACCAGATAGTCAACACTGAAATCAGATTGATTATATTCTTTGCAGCCAAAGATGGAGAAGCTCTACACAGTCAGCAAAAACAAGACCAGGAGCTCACTGTGATTCAGATCATGAATTCCTTATTGCCAAATTCAGACTTAAATTGAAGAAAGTAGGGAAAACCGCTAGACCATTCAGGTATGACCTAAATCAAATCCCTTATGATTATACAGTAGAAGTGAGAAATAGATTTAAGGGACTAGATCTAATAGAGTGCCTGATGAACTATGGACATAGATTCGTGACATTGTACAGGAGACAGGGAACAAGACCATCCCCATGGAAAAGAAATGCAAAAAAGCTGTTTGAGGAGGCCTTACAAATAGCTGTGAAAAGAAGAGAAGCAAAAAGCAAAGGAGAAATGAAAGATAAAAGCATCTGAATGCAGAGTTCCAGAGAATAGCAAGGAGAGATAAGAAAGCCTTCCTCAGAAATCAATGCAAAGAAATAGAGGAAAACAACAGAATGGGAAAGACTAGAGATCTCTTCGAGAAAATTAGATACCAAGGGAAGAGTTCATGCAAAGATGGGCTCGATAAAGGACAGAAATGGTATGAAACTAACAGAAACAGAAGATATTAAGAAGAGGTGGCAAGAATACACAGAAGAACTGTACAAAAAAGAGCTTCATGACGTAGATATGCATGATGGTGTGATCACTCACTAGAGCCAGACATCCTGGAATGTGAAGTCAAGTGGGCCTTAGAAAGCATCACTACGAACAAAGGTAGTGGAGGTGATGTAATTCCAGTTGAGCTGTTTCAAATCCTGAAAGATGATGCTGTGAAAGTGCTGCACTAAATATGCCAGCAAATTTGGAAAACTCAGCAGTGGCCACAGGACTGGAAAAGGTCAGTTTTCATTCAAATCCCAAAGAAAGGCAATGCCAAAGAATGCTCAAACTACCACACAATTGCACTCATCTCACATGCTAGTAAAGTAATGCTCAAAATTCTGCAAGCCAGGCTTCAGCAGTATGTGTACTGTGAACTTCCAGATGTTCAAGCTGGTTTTAGAAAAGGCAGAGGAACCAGAGATCAAATTGCCAACATCTGCTGGATCATCAAAAAAGCAAGACAGTTTCAGAAAAACATCTATTTCTGATTTATTGACTATGCCAAAGACTTTGGCCTGTGGATCACAAGAAACTGTGGAAAATTCTGAAAGAGATGGGAATACCAGACCACCTGACCTGCCTCTTGAGACATCTATATACAGGTCAGGAAGCAACAGTTAGAACTGGACATGGAACAACAGACTGGTCCCAAATAGGAAAAGGAGTACATCAAAGCTGTATATTGTCACCCTGCTTATTTAACTTATATGCAGAGTACATCATGAGAAACACTGGGCTGAAAGAAGCACAAGCTGGAATCAAGATTGCCAGGAGAAATATCAATAACCTCAGATATGCAGATGACACCACCCTTATGGCAGAAAGTGAAGAGGAACTAAAAAGTCTCTTGATGAAAGTGAAAGAGAAGAGTAAAAAAGTTGGCTTAAAGCTCAACATTCAGAAAACAAAGATCATGGCATCTGGTCCCATCACTTCATGGGAAATAGATGGGGAAACAGTGGAAACGGTGGCTGACTTTATGTTTCTGGGCTCCAAAATCACTGCAGATGGTGACTGCAGCCATGAAATTAAAAGAAGCTTGCTACTTGGAAGAAAAGTTATGGGCAACCTAGATAGCATATTGTAAAGCAGAGACATTACTTTGCCAACAAATGTCCATCTAGTCAAGGCTTTGGTTTTCCCAGTGGTCATGTATGGATGTGAGAGGTGGACTGTGAATAAGGCTGAGCACTGAAGAATTTATGCTTTTGAATTATAGTATTAGAGAAGACTCTTGAGAGTCCCTTGGGCTGCAAGGAGATCCAACTAGTCCATCCTAAGTGAGATCAGTCCTGGGTGTTCATTGGAAGGACTGATGCTAAAGCTGAAACTCCAATACTTGGGCCACCTCATGCGAAGTGCTGACTCATTGGAAAAGACTGTGATGCTGGGAGGGATTGGGGGCAGGAGGAGAAGGGGACCACAGAGGATGAGATGGCTGGATGGCATCACCAACTCGATGGACTTGAATTTGAGTGAACCCTGGGTGTTGGCCATGGACAGGGAGGCCTGGCTTGCTGTGATCAAGGGGTTGCAAAGAGTCTGACACGACTGAGTGACTGAACTGAACTGAATGATTATCAACGTTGATTTGAGCATCTTTTCAGGTATTTATTGGCCACTGGTATATCTTCTTCATAGAAATATCTAAACAAGTCCTTTGCTCATTTTTTAAATAGAATATTTGTTTTTGTTGTTGAGTTTTAGAAGTTCTCTATATATTCCAGATATTAATCCCTTATCAGATACATGATTTGTAAATATTTTATCCAATTCTGAAGGTTTCTTTTTTATTCTATTGTCTTTTGATACTCTTCTTTGATGCATAACAGTTTGAAATTTTTTCATGAAGTCCAACTTGTGAACTTTCTTCTTTTGGTGCCTGAGCCTTTACTGTGATAGGCAGGAAATCATTGACAAACTCAATACTGTGAAGATTTTGTCCTATATTTCCTTTTAAGAATTTTATAGCTTTAGGTTTCTGACAAATTCTGAGTTAAATATACAGTGTTAGGAAAGTGTCTAACTTCTTACTTTTGCCTGTGAATATTCAGTTTTCCAGCACCATTTGTTGAAAGGCTATCTTTCTGTATTGGAAGATCTTTATATCTCTGTCCAAAATCATCTAACTATAATATGCAAAGATTTATTTCTGAGTTTCTATTTTATCCCACTGGCCTATATGTCTGTCTTTATGCCAGGACCACACTCTTTTGAATATTGTAGCTTTGTAGTAAGTTTTGAAATAGAAAATCTGAGTCTTCCAGGCTCATTCTTTTTTAATACTCTTTTGGCTCTTCTAAGTCCCTTGAAATTCAATATGAATTTTAGGATGTGTTTTTCTACTTCTTACAAAGGCATCATTGGGATTTTTATAGAAATTGTGTTGAATCCTTACATCAGTTAGGGTATCATTGACATTTTAACAATATTGTCTTCCAATCCATGAGCATGAGACATGTTTTCACTTATTTATGTCTTCTTTAATTTCTTTCAATAATGCTTTGTAATCTTCATTGTACAAGTCTTTTACCTCCCTGGTTAAGCTTATTCCTAAATATTTTATCCCTTTTGCTGCTATTATAAGCAAAACTGTTTTCACAATTTCCTTTTCAAATTGTTCGTTACTCATGAATAGAAACAAAATTGATTTTTGTGTAGTGACTGTTTCTTGCTACCTTGCTGAACTCATTTATTAGTTCTGACAGTTTTGTGGAATCTTTTGACTTCTCAACATATAAAATTTTATCATCTTCAAACAGAGATCATTTGAGCTCCTTTCCAATTCAGATACCTTTTATTTCTTTGTATTGTCTAACTGACCCAGCTGGAATTTCTAGTACTATACTGAATGGAAATGATTAACGTGGTCACCCTTGCTTTCTTCCTGATCTTAAAGTAAAAACATTCAGTCTCTCACCATTATGTTTCCTGTGGGATTTTCACACATGGTTTTTATTATGTTGAGGTAGCTTTCTTCTATCCCTAATTATTTTAGTGTTTTTATCACAAAAGGATGTTGAATCTTGTCAAATTCTTTTCCTGTGTCAGTTTAGATGATCTTGTGTTTTTTGTTTGTTTGGTTGGTTGGTTGGTTTTTCCTTTCATTCTGTTGATGTGGTATTATGTATTATCAATACACTGATTGATTTTCAGATATTGAAACATCCTTTGATTCTAGGAATAAATCCCACCCAGTCATGTAATATAAACCTCTCAATGGGCTGCTGAATTTATTTTGCTAGTATTTTACTGAGATTTTTGTTGCTTCGGTGTTCACAGGGGACATTGACCCTTCATTTTCTTTTATGTCTTTGTCTTTGGTATCAGGGCAATGATGATCTCGTAAAATGATCTGGAAAGTATTCACTTCTCCTCAGTCTTTTGGAAACATTTAAGAAGTGTTATTAGTTCTTTAAATGTTTACCAATGAAACCATCAGGTCCAGAGCCTTTTGTTCTTAGATTTCTGATTACTAATTCAATCTCCCTACTAGATAAAGACTTATTCAAAATTTTTGTTTTTTCATAATTTGGTTTTGATAGAGTTTGTGTTTCTAGGTGCTTATCCACATCATCTAGATTATTCAGCTTGTTGGCATGAACCTGTTCATAGTTCTTTTTTACAATCTTTTTACTTACTATAGAAAGAAACAGTATTAATGTCCTTACTCTTTGATAACTTGAGCTTTCTCAGTTTTTTCCTTAGTTCATCTAGTTAAGTGTCAACTTTGTTGATATTTTAAAAGAATCAACTTTTCATTTCATTAAATATCTCTATTGTTTTTCTATCCTCAATTGCATGTATCTCTGCTCTAATATTTATTACATGTGTCCTCTGCTATCATTAGGCTTACTTTGTCCTTTTTCTAGTTCCTTAATTTACCAAGCTAGATTGTTGACTGAGAGCTCTCTTGTTTTGTTTTGTTTGAATGTAAGAATTTATAGCTATTAATTTCTTTAGTACTGCTAAAGCAAATCTGTGTCCTGTCAGTTTTTCTTATATTATATTCTCATTTTCATTAATCTCTATGTATTTTCCAGTGTCCCTTGTGATTTCTTCTTTAATCCACTGGTTGTTTAAACTGTTTTGTTTGATTTCTACAAATTTGGAAATTTTCCAATTTTACTTCTGTTACATTATTTTCAGCACACTGTGGTTGGAGAGGATACTTTGAATGACGTCTATCATTTAAAACCTATGAAGACTTAATTCATAGGCTAATATATCCTGGAAATGCCCCACATGCATTTAAGAAGGTGTATACTATTGTTGCTAGGTAGAGTGTTCTGTATGTATCTGCTGGATCTAGTTGGTTTATTATGTTGCTTAGGTTCTCTGTTTCCTTACTTAGCTTCTACCTGGTTTTCTATTCATTATTGAGAGTAGGGTATTGAAGTAAAAGCAGAAAATGTTCACACTTCCAAAAGGATAAAAAAGAGTTAATTTAGTTGAAGGCTGTGTGGAGGAAAGCTAATATTGAAAAATTACAAGAGGTCTGATTATATAAAAATGTGATCAGAGGCCAAGGACTTGGAACAAATTTTATAGACCAGAGATTGGAAAATATTCACTGTAAAGTAGTTAATAGTAGTAAATATTTAAATTAGATAGTAAATGTTTTAGATTTTGTGGGCCTCATCTCTGCTGCAACTGCTCAATTCTGCCATTGTAGATGAAGAGTCATTGTTGTTCATCCGCTAAGTAGTGTCTGACTCTGCAACACCGTGGACTGCAGCATGCCAGCCTCCTCCAACCTCTACTATCTCCTGAATTTTGCTCAAATTCATGTCCATTGAGTCAGTGATAGTGGCTCACCATCTCATCCTCTGCCTCCTTCTTATTTTGCCGTTAATCTTTCCCAGCATCAGGGTCTTTCCCAATGAGTCAACTCTTCACATCAGGTGGCTTCAGCCATTGGAGCTTCAGCTTTAGCAACAGTCCTTCCAATGAAGTCTTATTTCCTTTAGGATTGACTGGTTTGATCTCCTTGATGTCCAAGGGACTCTCAAAAGTCTTCTCTAGCAAAATTCAAAAGCATCAATCCTTTGGTGCTCAGCCTTCTCTATGGTCCAACTCTCACATCCATACATGACTGCTGGAAAAACTATAGCTTTCACTGTTTGTACATTTGTTGGCAGTGACAGCTTTTTAATATGCTGTCTAGCTTTGTGATAGCTTTCCTTCTAAGGAGCAAACATCTTTTATTTTCATGGCTGTAGTCACAATCTGCAATTATTTTGGAGTCAAAGAAAGTAAAATCTGTCACCAATTCCACTTTTTCCCCTCCTATTTGCCATGAAGTGATGGGACCGGATGCCATGGTCTTGGTTGTTTGTTTGTTTTTTTTAATGTTGAAAGTAGTCATAGACAATGTATTAATGAATGAATGTCCCTCTGTCCCAATAAAATTGTATACATAATGAAATTTGAATTTCATATCATTTTTACACAGCAGGAAATAGTATTATTTTTCCTTCAAAACCATTAAAAATATAAAAATCATTCTTGGCTCACAAGCCATACGAAAGCTGGAGGAGGGTCAGATTTCACTTGTAAGTCATAGTCTGCCGAACCCTGCCATATCAATGGGGCACAATGGGAGTTTTCTGAATAGAAGAGGAATTGGAGCACCAGTGGTAATTAGTGTTCTGTATATAAAACTGACAAATTTCACAGACAGATATTTGCAGACCGGCAACTGGACAAAAGGAGAATAAGGAACACACCTATATCAGCACATAAGGGCTTGGACTGTTTTGTTCCAAGAACACAAGACAAAAACTATACAAAATGAGAGGAGAGTTAGGAGAGTCATTAAGGTTAACTGGAATATTTTTAAGACTAGTATATAGAAGGAATAATGGTATTTATAATGAAAGTAGAGCAGTCCCAAAGATAAAAGTTAGCCCATGTCATCAATTCCTAACTCAACAGCAATAGATTATTAAGATCTCAAGTGACACACATAATTCAGAGATGCAATTACATCTGTTTAGATTTTCCTATATGGTCTCTCATAATTTCTCTTTAAAATACAAATATATAGAACAAAACAAAAGCTGGAAGACTAGTTATTGGCAAGATCTGAGGAGTTCCATAAACTGTAAATCCATGGATAATACTGGCAACGGGATACTGCTTTGCACGTATGGCTCAAAGATAGTCAAAATATGAATTCAGCTTCCTACAAAATATATCAACTGGCTGAGAATCCTGTGGTATGTTCCAACCATTACAGATACACAATAGACATACAGACCAAAAATGAATTTTTGTCCCTCTTTAGGAGAAATTGACAAGATTTTTCCATATAAAGTCAGATAATAAATTTTACGCCTCATGGACTATAGAGACTTTCTGCAGCTGTTCAACCCTGGTATCATCACATAGAAGCAACCACCGATAATACATGAACAAAAGGGCATGACTGTCATTTAATCAAACTTTATTTACAAAATCAGATGATAACATCATTTGGTGACTCATGCTCTATAGTATATCCGGATTTTTTTTTTTTCAGGCAGCCTGATAAATCTGTCTGTCTCTTAGTATTCCTTAACCACTGCCACTGCCAGCCATTACCAATATCATTGTGACCCTGAATCATTTAATAATATCCATCCTTAAGTTTCACTTTTTACTCTTTCTGAAAGGTCTTCCCTTACCTTATTGTTAAGATTCCTCATTTCAAATCTACTTAGCTACATGTACTTCCCCTTCCATCACAAGCACCACAACTCTAATTTTTTGTCAACTACATTGAAGTTTCAAGACAGCAAGTTTTGTGTCCATCATCTATCCTCGGCACAGCTCAGTATACAATGATGCTCAGTAGACACCGTTTTATTTATTTGTTTGTTCGTTGTTGTTATCATTTGGTTTTGCCATACTGTGCTATATGTGAGATCTGAGTTCCCCAACCAGGGATCTAACCCATACCCCCTGCACTGGGAGCACAGAGCCACTGGACCGCCAGGGAAGAGTTGATACTGGCTGAACATATTTCAATAACATTAAATGGGATGGAAATAAAAGATAACAGGAAAACCTGTTTAAAACTTAATGCACAGCATAAGGGAAAAAAGAGCAATTTTGATATAAAAACAAATCAATAATATAATTTTAAAAATACTTTTAGGAACTGTAAAAATAAAGGAAAACAAAAACTGTCAGGAAAAGAAGGGTCAAAATGACAAAAGTGAAATCTATATTTAAACATAATATTGACTATAGAATAATAAAAATATCCTTAAATATATGGGAAGAAGAAAAATTGTAAAAATGTAAAAAAAAATCATTTTAATATCAAGCATACTTTATAACCTCAAATATCAATATATAATATGTCAATAAGTATCTTTAAAGGAAAAGATTATAAATCTAAACTTTTCTTGCTGTCTGATTCATTTATACGTGAAAGCAAACTTTTTACAGGCATTCTTGTGTTTATATATTCCAATTTATGCCTTTCTTGAAAAAATTAATTTCATACAACAATTGACCAAGTGATAAGCTAAAGACAATAGTATAATAAAGGAGAAAAATTAAATTAAAAAAAACTTCACATACATGTTGAAATCTATTCAAAAATAGAGCTGAGTCATACTAAATGGGAGCTGAATGTAAAATAAGTTTAAAAACAAGATGTTTGTAACATTATTATATGACAATCTAATAACAATAATCTGGCTTTATTATCCAAGCTATATGTACACAATCTGGGAATGGAGTGAAAAGTGAAAGTTTAAGTTTAGTAAATCCTCTATTTTGCCTGAGTGAAACTCCAAGGATATTTTAAAATTTTCATCTTGTTTTAGTAAAGAAAGATTTATAAGTGAAAGATTTTACAAATTTTTAATAGAACCATCAAAATGGTTGAAACTAGTATTCATAACCATCAAATCATTTGAAATTGTTGAATAACTTCATATGATAAAATATCAAAAAAATAGAAAGCATCAAATGATAAACAAATATTGGTTTAGTCAATGAATGTAAACAACTTGATCTTCTGTTTTAAAAAGTAATGACTCTCATAAAACCCAATAGACGTATTGCCAAAGATACTACACAAGCACAAGGTAGCCAGCACATGCGAAGATGTTAAACATCATTAACCTTCAGGGAAATGCAAATCAAAACCATGAGACACCGTTTCAGACCCCTTAGGATGGCTCTAATAAAAAGAGAGGGTAATGTGCTGAGAAGGATATGGAGAAATTGGAACCCTCATACACAGCTGATGGGAAGTAAAATACTACATCCACTTTGGCAAATATTCTGATAGTTCCTCAAAAAAAAAAAAAAAAGAACATAGATTTACTGTTTGACCCAACAATCTCATTCTGACAGATATACAAGAGAAATGAAACCACATGTCCACACAAAAACTTGTACATGAGCTAAAAAGTGGAAATAACCCAAATATTCACCAAATGATGAACTGATAAAAGAAATATGATGCATGAATACAATGGGACATTATTCAACCATAAAGAGAAATGAAGTCCCAATAGATACTTGAAGCATATATAAACCTTAAAAACATTATGCTAAATGAAAAGGAGCATGGACACAAAGACCATGTCTTATATGATTCCATTTACAAGAAATGTCCAGAACAAGCAAATTTATGGAGACAGAAAGTAGGGATTGCCAAAGGCTAGGGACAAAGGATAGAGTGACTGGAAGGTGATGACTAATGGGTCCAGGATTTGAGGTGATAAAATTGTTCCAAAATTGTGCTGATGGTTCTGCAACTCTCTGACTATATTAAACCCATTAAGTTTGTCATTTAGGTCAGTGAATTACAAAGGATATGAATTATATCCAAATAAAGCTGTTAACAAAAAATATTAAAAAGCTATGCTGCTGCTGCTGCTGCTGCTGCTAAGTCGTGTCTGACTCTGTGTGACCACATAGATGGCACCCACCAGGCTCCCCCATCCTTGGAATTCTCCAGGCAAGAACACTGGAGTGAGTTGCCATTTCCTTCTCTAATGCATGAAAGTGGAAAGTGAAAGTGAAGTTGCTCAGTCGTGTCTGACTCTTTGCAACCCCATGGATAAAGCCCACCAGGCTCCTCCATCCATGGGATTTTCCAGGCAAGAGTACTGGAGTGGTGTGCCATTGCCTTCTCCAAAAAGCTACGAGGTACCTTGAAAAAGTACATGTAAGCTGAAAAGATAGAAAAAGACTAAACAAAGATCAGCAAACAAAAGGAAAATGAGCAAATTAATTTCAGATAAAAAAGAAATTTAAGGAATAAACTAAGTGAAATAAGGCCATCAGATATCAATAAAGTGGGTAAAAACCACCATAAAGATATAAAGGTCAGTAACATGTATGTGCTTACAACAAAGTGTTAAATGAAGCAAAAATTATTAAAAATATAAGGAAATATTAATAGAATCATAGACTTTTCAGAAAAAAAATTAAGCAAAGTATAATAAATTATATGAAAGTAAAAATAATAAATATTTAAATAATATCATGAGTAAGTGTTCGTGAAATATCTGCCAAATGCAGCAAAATAAAAATGCTAATAAAGATGTTATAGTAGAAATTGTACAGACTATACTCTCTAAGGCAATGTCAACCCACTCCAGTACTCTTGCCTAGATAATCCTATGGACAGAGGAGCCTGGTGGGCTGCAGTCCATAGGGTCGCAAAGAGTCAGACACAACTGAGCAACTTCACTTTCACTTTCACTTTCATGCATTGGAGAAGGAAATGGCAACCCAGTCCAGTGTTGTTGCCTGGAGAATCCCAGGGACTGGGGGAGCCTGGTGGGCTGCCGTCTACGGGGTCGCAGAGTTAGACAGACTGAAGCGACTTAGCAGCAGTGGCAGTAGCATATCTTCTAATTAGTAAAAAAGAAGTTAGCAACCACATTTTAAGTAGTAACAAACACAGCCTTTTGAAAATTAAAAATTATTGTGATATATTTTCCAAAGGCAGATCTCTTTCAAACCCTGAAAAGAACATTTACTTCCAAAATCTATATTACTACTACTACTTCAGAAAAATGATTTCTAGTGACTCCAGTCCAGTGCTTTCTTTTTCATAGTATCTTTTATTGTTTTCAGTCAAATTCACATGGTTATGATCTTAATAACATACGGTTTTATTTTATTATGATTCATACATGTAAGTGCTTTGATGACAGAGGCACTTGAATAAATGTCTTTTATTATCACTATATTTAAGTATTTTCCTGAACACAGAAGGTGTGCAATAAGTGTTTGTTAATTGATTTCACTGGACAGTTGAGAAAGGTGGTAGACTGAAAATTAAGGAACATGAGTTCTTGACCATTATTAAAAAGGTTTAATGATTCTTGGCATGTCAATTTACTTCCCTAGATTTTATTATCTGCCTTCATTAAATGAGTTAGTATTAAAACATTTCTACGATTCTTTCCAGTTCTAAAATTGTATGATTTAGCTAATAGGGAAAGAAAAGACATCCCTCAGTACACTAGAAAATTTCCCTCCACGTGCAGCAACACTGGTTTCTTTGAATGTCAAGGACTCGAACAGATTGTGCATTGTTGAGAAAAGAGTCACCCTCAATTACTCATCAATGATGGAATTTGCGGTTTATTCTCAGTAACCTAGTGTTTCCTTACTACCACCCACCCAGGTCTAGGGGGGATATATATGTGTCTGAGTATGTGTGTATATTTGCCTCTCTGACGACATTCCAAGACTAATATAAACACCTCCTAAATTACCCATTACTCTGTGTCACTTCTCTTTTCCATTAGAAAGAGGTAGCCTATATTTATATTTCAAGCTCTAACACTCTACCCTTTCTATCACCCCTCTCTTTCTCAAAGACTGATCTCTTCCTCTATCCTATATATGGACCACATTGCAAATATTTCTTTAAACTGAGGTATTGGCATAACCATTCTATACTTAATTTATTATATTAAATATAATATTTAATTAAATTAATTATTTGGTATAATTAATTGTTTAATTAATAGTTGGTTTAGTATATTTAATATAATTACATTTAATTAACATTACTGCATAAATAAAAAACTGAGAGAACATACCCCAACAGATAAACAGTGAGGAAGATCATATATGATTTTTATATTTTACTTTTTATATTCCTATTTTCTACAGTTTTATGGATGGTAAACATACCAATTATTTATGCACATACCCACACATACCTTCAATTAAGTGAAATCAAAATCAAAGTTCACATAACTCTTTACTACTCTATATTTGATGAAAAAGTTCAAATAAATATATATAAATTTACTCTAAAAACAAATATCTTAATGTATGATTTCAAGTTGTTGACATCAACCCTTGATCTAATAATAAGTCTGAACCTGTAAGAGCTCAAAATATGTTCATTTTCAGAGTAGTATAATTATTTAGACAAGAAAGCAGAATAGTATACTTAAGATTTTCAATTATCATGGGCAAAATTAAACACCAGTTAAACAGAAAACACAATCAGAAGATATTCTCTAAACATCCATTACTCAGGCAAGTTTCTTGTACAGAAGTGTCTATATACATGTATATCCACTGTTGTTCACTCACCCAGTCACGTCCAACTCTTTGCGACCCCATGAACTTCAGCACGCCAGGCCTCACTGTCCCTCACTATCTCCCAAAGTTTGCCCAAGTTCATGTCCATTGCATCAGTGATGCTATCCAGCCATCTCATCCTCTGATGCCTTCTTCTCCTTCTGCTCTCAGTCTTTCCCAGCATCAGCATCCAATGAGTCAGCTGTTCGCATCAGATGATCAAAATACTTAAGCTGCAACATCTATCCTTCCAGTGAGTATTCAGGGTTGGATTCCCTTAAGATTGACTGATTTGATCTCCTTGCCATCCAAGGGACTTTCAGGAGTCTTCTCCAGCACCACAGTTTGAAGCCATCAATTCTTTGTCTTCATGGTCCAGGTCTCACAACTGTATGTGACCACTGGGAAGACTATAGCCTTGACTACAAACCTTTGTTGGCAGAGTGATGTCTCTGCTTTTCAACACACTGTCGAGTTTTGTCCTAGCTTTCCTGCCAAGAAACAAACACCTTCTGATTTCATGGCTGCAGTCACCATCTGCAGTGATTTTGGAGCCCAAGAAGAGGAAATCCATCACTGCCTCCACCTTTTCCCCTTCTGTTTGCCATGAAGTAATGGGGCAGGATGCTATGACCTTAGTTTTTTTTAAGCCAGCCATTTCACTTTCCTCCTTCACCCTCATCAAGAGGCTCTTTAGTTCCTCTTCACATTCTGCCATTAGAGTGGTATTATCCGCGTATCTGAGGTTACTGATGTTTCTCCTGCCCATCTTGATTCCAGCTTGAAACTCATCCAGCCCGGCATTTCTCATGATGTGCTCGGTGTATAGGTTAAACAAACAGGGTGACAGGAGACGGCCCTGTTGTACTCCTTTCTCAGTCTTGAACCAATCAGTTGTTCCATATAGGGTTCTTTCTAACTGTTGCTTCTTGACCCACATACAGGTTTCTCAGGAGACAGGTAAGACAGTCTGCTGTTCTCTTTAAGAGCTTTCCACAGTTTGTTATAATCCACACAGTCACAGGCTTTAGCATAGCTGATAAAACAGAGGTAGATGTTTTTCTGGAATTCCCTTTATATACATACATAAAAAAGTCTAATTATTCACATTTAGAAACTAAATACTGAAGTTCATACCCAGATTTAAAATGAATTTAAAGTTATGCTCTTACCAAGACTTTATATGATCATAACATGTTCCTTTGCTCTACTGCTGAACTTAAATGTACCCACCCAATAAAGCCTATTTTATTGCATGTCCTTCCATAAAACATTCACATCTTATCATATGGAAAAATCAGAATTTATGCTAAATATGTCACTATTTCCCTGAAGATAAATCCAAGTGAATTAAATATTAAATGATGTAGCAAAATGCATTACTGTAAAACAAAATTCCTCTAAATGTGTTAATAATCTCTAATGTTGATTAAGTAAATGGCTGTGATTTACATTAACATTTTAGTCTCACTAAGGCCAACAGTCTAACTCTCTCTCACTCCTGTCAGTTCTTATTAGGTACAAAAAGAAGCACATTGTGCTTATGAGACAGGCTCTTTTCTACTCAGCATATAAAAGCTCTTATTATTCTGTCTTAAATGTTACTGAATTTACCTTTGAATGTTTGATAAGACAATAATGGGCATTCATCAATAAGAGACTATCATAGCTTGCATATTTTAATTCCCAAAATCATTAATTAAACTCAAGCACCTAAAGGAATAAAAGTTCCAACAAAGTTAAAATTCTTGTGTTCCAGCTCCAGTTTATTTCCAGTAAGGTGTGAGTGTCTATAAGGAAGGTAGGATATATTCATGTGCTTTGTAACAAATTACCACCAAATTAGCAGCTTAAAATAATGTCCTTTTATTAGGTTACAGTTTGGGAAGTGGGAAATCCAAGTAGGTGCAACTGGGTTCTGTCTTCAGAGTCTCACAAGGCCAAAATCAAGGTGTCACAAAAATGGGTTCTTAAGTGAAGCTTCTTGAAAAATATTTATTTCCTAGCTCATTAAAGATATTGACAGAATTCAGCTCCTTATGGATAAGGTATCCTTTGCTAGCTGGCCAACAGCCTGGGTGAGGGGTGGGGGTAGGGGATACAGGTACAGCAGAGGCAACTCAGCTCCCTAAAGGCTGCATAGCCATTGGCATGTGCACCCTCCATATTCATATCAACAAGAGAGCATCAGATCTCTGTGACTTCTCATTTTCTAAGCCACTGGAAAAACCTCTCTTTTTTAAAGGAATTCTAAATAATTAGATGAAGTCTACCTGGATAATCTCCCTATCTCAAGGTCAACTGTGCTATATAGCATAATCATAGAAAAATCCCCTGGAAAAGGGAATGCCTACCCACTCCAGTATTCTTGCCTGGGAAATCCCATGGACAGAGGAGCCTGGAGGGCTACAGTCCACGGCGTCACAACAGTCAGACACAACTTAGCGACTAAACAACAATCATAGGAATGATCTCTCATGATATTCACAAGTTCCAGGAATTAAGAGTGCAGAATCTTGGGGAGTATTTTTAGAATTCTGCCTACCAAAGAGAGAACTGGAAAAATTGAGATGAAGCTCCAGATGTTAGCATTTATGAACTTAGATACAAGCTAAAGATGTCTTACTGGAGGAAGGTCATCCAGGGGCACAACTTAAAGCTAATTCTATATTAGCGATGGGAAAGGAGTGTCAGACCTTAAATTTTTTTTTTTTTTTTTGCAAATTTCATCTTGGAGAACTGCTGAGAGCCTCTTATCATTTAGATGAGTCATTATAAAACATTTTATCATCTGACAGTTATTCTTCAAAAATGCCCCTCTTCCAAAATGGACCTATTATTCTCTATTGTCTAATTTATAAAATATATGCATCTAATTAGACTTTCTTCTTGCTTTAACTTGGGTGTGTGTTGGGCGAGGGTGGTGATGAAGTCATTCTTAATTTACCAGAACTTTGGAAAAAAAAGAGCTGAATACTAAATAGAACCACTGCTTCCTGCTACAGGGTGGAGAATGGGAGTGAATCCTTTGCTCTGAGCATCTCTGTTGAATTTTTTCATTCCTGGTACAAAAGGCCAGGAGATCCACTTCTGGAGTCTGGTTCTGTGGGAGGTTTTTTATTGTTTTGTTCCCAAGCAATTAAAATAAGTCATGTTTCTCCTGGTTAACCACTAGATGCTACAAGCTGAATACAATGCCCACAGTCCTGCTGATGGAGAAGCAAGATGGGGGACTTGGTCAAGGCAGGCGTGAGGGGTAAGGAGCACTGAAGGGGTGGCTTTTCCCTACTGAGTGCAAGAAAGAAACAGAGGCCCGTGATTTCTTTCTGATAGTTGGTGGTAAAGACAACCCCGTGATTGTCATGTTCAGAGCCTCCAGTGTGTTAAGATGCATGGTGTGCTGCTTCAGGGCATTTATGTTTAAAAAGCTCAGTGGAGCAAGAAAAGATAAGGAAGCACATGAAGATTAATTCTGAAGTTCTTGTTAAAACCAAACACTTTAATCCTGAGAAAGAGGGGGGAAAATCTCTTTGTCTAGTACATTCAGCTGAGTTCATCTTCAAAATTACCAGGATGCTGACGCACATGCGGTGGCAAGGGAGGAAGTGTTTAACACAATTTCTTATGCTCTGAGTCAGGTTTCAGTTCATCTGCTGCATCTATTGCATCTGTCACGTGTCAACAGATCTTTATTTGGAACTGATCACTATAATGATTTTGAGGTTAACTTGATGAATCAAAAGAACCAAATAGGGAGAAAACTGTTACAAAAATACAAGGGGAAAGAGTGTTTATTTCCTGGCATTCATTTATTTTTTCATGTTATTAGCTGTAAATGCAAAAACCAGGCAAAAAGCAAGAATGGATCACAGATGCCTTCCTGAAAACATACTCAAGACCACTTAATAAGGCTTTATGTACATAATTTTGAAATAACACATATTCATTGCCAATGTTTTATAAATTCCTTATAATATTCAGTCAAAAGTCCCTCAACTGAGGAGTAAGTTCTTAGAGGGCAAGTATCGTCTATGCTTCATTACCCTTTTAAACCAAATGATATTTATTGTACATTTCTTTATTAACAGACTGACAAGAAGAGAGAGAGGAAGGAAAGAGAAAAGGAGAGAGAGAGAGAAGGGACAAGGAAGAAAGGAAAGGAGGGAAAGTAGGACTGACTGGAACACATTTCAGTCAGTTCAGTCACTCAGTCATGTCAGACTCTTTGTGACCCCATGGACTGCAGCACAACAGGCCTCCCTATCCATCGCCAACTCCCTGAGTTTAATCAAACTCATGTCCATTGAGTCAGTGATGCCATCAAACCATCTCATCCTCTGTCATCTCCTTCTCCTCCCGCCTTCAATCTTTCCCAGCATCAGGGTCTTTTCAAATCTGTCAGTTCTTCACATCACCTAGCCAAAGCATTGGAGTTTCAGCTTCAGCATCAGTCCTTCCAATGAACACCCAGGACTGATCTCCTTTAGGATGGACTGGTTGGATCTTCTTGCAGTCCAAGGGACTCTCAAGAGTTTTCTCCAACACCACAGTTCAAAAGCATCAATTCTTCAACACTCAGCTTTCTTTATAGTCCAATTCTCACATCCATACTTGACTACTGGAAAAACCATAGCTTTGACTAGAGGTACCTTTTTTTTGGCACATTTAAAGATTTACTATAGGTCACAGAAGGAAATTAAGAATGCAAACACTGATAGATCTCCAACTATATGCACACACATTTGATCACAAGCACCTGATAATTCAATACTTTGGTCCACAACTTGTTAACCTATAGGGAGTCAGCTTCTTAAGTAAATGAATTTTCAAGCTTTGTCTTGCACTGGAATTTTAGTCATTAAGTTTGGGAGCAGATTCTGGAAAGGCTCGTCAGAAGCAACTACGCACAGTTGTTAAATAGACAGCCTCTTTTACAGATTAGCCATAGCAGCGCAGTAAAACACAAGAGATCCATTTGGGGCCTTCCTGATATAAACTCTAGTTACATATTACCTGAGGGAAATTACGCTAAAGAAAAAAAATTATTATTTCTCTACAGTAGCTCAAGAACAGTGATTTCATGAAAAAGACTCTGATAAATGGTCCTATAATATTTGCATTTGGTGTTTCATTTGGAGATGCCCAACACCATGAAAAGCTTTATGTTTCATCAGATGTCAAAAGGATCTTCTGCAGAGAAAGCTACAGAAACCTGCCCAAGTTTGCTCCTTTTGTCAGCAAGCTCTAGAAGATATAACAACTCAAGAACGTGAAGCATCTTTAATCTACCCCCTTCTTAGTTAACATATGCAAATGGCTGCCCCAGATTTCATCGGAAAAAGAAGAGTTAAAATAAATTATCTGGAAGTATCTGAGGAGATATCCAGAACATACTTAGGAAAATTATGAGAGTAATGAAGCAGATTCATGTTCTTTCCAGAACGAACCTGAGCCTTTGTCTAAGTTCACAGAGGCAAAGTGGAAGGATGGATGCTGTCACTCCTCCTTTCTGCACTCATTGTATAACACTGCTGTGAGCCCGTAGCACTCTTTCTCATGAAGAGAGAAGCAGCTTTAACTGCTTTAAAAAAAACATACCCATGAGTATTTTTCATTCTGAGGTAATTCACAAGGAGGTGGTGGTTTAGTCACTAAGTTGTGTGCAACTCTTGTGACCCCATGGACTATAGTCCAGCAGACCCTTCTCTGTCCATGGGATTTTCCAAGCAAGAATACTGGAGTGGGTTGCCACTTCCTTCCCCAGGGCATCTTTCCGACCCTTGGATTGAACCTGGTCTCCTGCACTGCAGGCAGATTCTTTACTGACTGAGCCACCAGGCGAGCCCGATTCACAAAAGAAAACCTATTTGCCGGCATTTGACTAAATCATAATTTCAGAATTCTTCATCAGTCTTCCCTGAGCTGCACACAAACCTCATATTATATATACAGTCATTGTTTTTAAATTGAAGGATAGTTGACATATAATATTATATTAGTTTCACACGTACAATATGGTGATTTGATACTTTAATAGATTATATACCATACACACAAAAAAAGCTAAAAATGGATTAAAAACTTAAATGTAAAGACAAACACCTAATCTGACAATAGTTTGTATATTGTATCTTTCAGGTAGTTCAGATTCTTTATATATAATTTAGATTTTATACTACTTTATGCTTCAGCGTCTCTCATTTTGAACCACAGTATTCTCTCTGGATCTTTTTAATGGCTTCACACTAATTGGGCAGTTGTGAAATAGACTCATCAAGGAATGTAGTGGTTTTCAAGAATGCCAAGTTACTAAAGGTCTGGCTTTGATTATCTATTAGGAAAAAACAAAAACACTGTTGATCATTATTTATGATGCTTCATTCTACAATGTGGGAAACATTCCCTCAGATGAAAGTGCGTCATTTAACATTTATATCTCTCAAAAGATATTCACTGAAGGAGTGAAAGCATGCACCAATTAATGGGAAGGATCTGTCTAGAGATAAGAAACATTAAAATGAGATCTAAAGAACTTCTTTTGACCTCAAAGCACATAAACTAAAGGCTTGCAAACATTGTCACTCTCACAGCCAATTTACAAAGTGTGTCCAATTCAGTAATTATGCCTTAGAAAAAATGAACTAACAAGACCCAAAGCTAAAATGCCGCTCCAACTGCAGTCTTCACTCTACAGAAGGAACTGCCTCCAAAAAAGCACTGCAGACTTTACAGCCTCTAATAGCTTCTTCCTTACTTTTTATTCCCATATGAAGACCTCATATTTACTTCAACTCTCAGAGTTAAAAGAATGGAAATTTTTAGATAAAATCATATATAAAAATAAGCAAACTTCCTTAAGGTCTGGACCACCAATAGACATGATATTACTACCAGACATGCCAACATTGGAAAAACAGAGCAGAAAACTGACTGGACTTGATGAATTCTGTGCATTCCATATTGACAAACAGTCTACTTGCTAGGAGACCTTAAAATGGCCACAGATCCTCCCTCAGTTCAGTTCAGTTCAATCACTCAGTTGTGTCCGACTATTTGCGACCCCATGAATCGCAGCACACCAGGCCTCCATGTCCATCACCAAATTCTGGAGTCTACTCAAACTCATGTCCATCGAGTCGGTGATGCCATCCACCCATCACATCCTCTGTCATCCCCTTCTCCTCCTGCCTCCAACCCTTCCCAGCATCAGGGTCTTTTCCAATGAGTCAACTCTTCATATGAGTTGGCCAATGTATTGGAGTATCAGCTTTAGCATCAGTCCTCCCAGTGAACACCCAGGACTGGTCTCATTTAGGATGGACTGGTTGGATCTCCTTGCAGTCCAAGGGACTCTCAAGAGTCTTCTCCAACACCACAGTTCAAAAGCATCAATTCTTTGGTGCTCAGCTTTCCTCACAGTCCAACTCTCACATCCATACATGACGATTAGAAAAACCATAGCCTTGACTAGACAGACTTTTGTGGGCAAAGTAATTGATGCCTCTGCTTTTCAATATGCTATCTAGTTTAGTCATAATTTTCCTTCCAAGGAGCAAGCATCTTTTAATTTCATGGCTGCAGTCACATCTGCAGTGATTTTGGAGCCCCAAAAAATAAAGTCTGACACTGTTTCCACTGTTTCCCCATCTATTTCCCATGAAGTGATGGGACCAGAAGCCATGATCCTCGTTTTCTGAATCTGAGCTTTAAGTAAACTTTTTCACTCTACACTTTCACTTTCATCAAGAGGCTTTTTAGTTTCTCTTCACTTTCTGCTATAAGGGTGGTGTCATCTGCATATCTGAGGCTATTTATATTTCTCCTGGAAATGTTGATTCCAGCTTGTGCTTCTTCCAGCCCAGCGTTTCTCATGATGTACTCTGCATAGAAGTTAAATAAGCAGGGTGACAATATACAGCCTTGACGTACTCCTTTTCCTATTTGGAACCAGTCTGTTGTTCCATGTCCAGTTCTAACTGTTGCTACCTGACCTGCATACAGGTTTCTCAAGAGGCAGGTCAGGTGGTCTGGTATTCCCATCTCTTTCAGAATTTTCTACAGTTTATTGTGATCCACACAGTCAAAGGCTTTGGCATAGTCAATAAAGCAGAAATAGATGTTTTTCTGGAACTCTCTTGCTTTTTCCGTGATCCAGCAGATGTTGGCAATTTGATCTCTGGTTCCTCTGCCTTTTCTAAAACCAGCTTGAACATCTGGAAGTTCACAGTTCACGTATTGCTGAAGCCTGGCTTGGAGAATTTTGAGATGAGTGCAATTGTGCTGTAGTTTGAGCATTCTTTGGCATTGCCTTTCTTTGGGGTTGGAATGAAAACTGACCTTTTCCAGTCCTGTGGCCACTGCTGAGTTTTCCAAATTTGCTGACATATTGAGTGTAGCACTTTCACAGCATCATCTTTCAGGATTTGAAACAGCTCAATTGGAATTCCATCACCTCCACTAGCTTTGTTCCTAGTGATGCTTTCTAAGGCCCACTTGACTTCACATTCCAGGATGTTTGGCTCAAGGTGAGTGATCACACCATTGTGACTGTCTCGGTCATGAAGATCCTTTTTGTTCAGTTCTTCTGTGTATTCTTGCCACCTCTTCTTAATATCTTCTGCTTCTGTTAGGTCCAGACCATTTCTGTCCTTTATCAAGCCCATCTTTGCATGAAATATTCCCTTGGTATCTCTAATTTTCTTGAAGAGATCCTAATCTTTCCCATTGTTGTTTTCTTCTATTTCTTTGCATGTTCACTGAGGAAAGCTTTCCTATCTCTCCTTGCTATTCTTTGGAACTCTGCATTCAGATGCTTATATCTTTAGTTTTCTCCTTTTCTTTTCACTTCTCTTCTTTTCACAGCTATTTGTAAGGCCTCCTCAGACAGCCATTTTGCTTTTTTGCATTTCTTTTTCATAGGCATGGTCTTGATCCCTGTCTCGTGTACAATGTCATGAACCTCCATCCATAGTTCATCAGGCACTCTATTCATCAGATCTAGTCCCTTAAATCTATTTCTCACTTCCACTGTATAATCATAAAGGATTTGATTTATGTCATACTTGAATGGTCTAGTGGTTTTCCCTACTTTCTTCAACTAAATCTGAATTTGGCAATAAGGAGTTCATGATCTGAGCCATAGTCAGCTCCTGGTCTTTTTTTGCTGACTGTGTAGAGCTTCTCCATCTTTGGCTGCAAAGAATCTAATCAATCTGATTTCAGTGTTGACTATCTGGAAATGTCCATATGTAGAGTCTTCTCTTGTGCTGTTGGAAGAGGGTGTTTGCTATGACTTGTGTGTTCTCTTGGCAAAACTCTATTAGCCTTTGCTCTGCTTCATTCTGTACTCCAAGGCCAAATGTGCCTGTTACTCCAGGTGTTTCTTAACTTCCTACTTTTGCATTCCAGTCCCCTGTAATGAAAAGGACATCTTTTTTGGGTGTTAGTTCTATATGGTCTTGTAGGTCTTCATAGCACCGTTCAACTTCAGGTTCTTCAGCATTACTGGTTGGAGCATAGGCTTGGATCACCATGATACTCAATGGTTTGCCTTGGAAACAGAACAGAGATCATTCTGTTATTTTTGAGATTGCATCCAAGTACTGCATTTCACACTATTTTGTTGACCATGATGGCTACTCCATTTCTTCTAAGGGATCCTGCCCACAGTAGTAGATATAATGGTCATCTGAGTGAAATTCACCCTAAAGCCTAGCTAAAAAATACTAAAGGTTTACTATGTACCATGGACCAAAATGTGAATATAAAACCATCTCTTGCTATGAACAAGGTCTAAACAGGAGACAGGGAGACCAGAAATGATGAGGTTCCTAGGGCATGTAGTGAAGATAGAGCTCATCTTTCTCACAAATTTATTTTCTATAAACATGCTTTGTAAACCTCTATGTAACAAAAATGTGTATCAGTTCAGTTCAGTTCAGTCACTCAGTTGTGTCCGACTCTTTGCAAACCCATGAACTGCAGCACGCCAGGCCTCCCTGTCCATCACCAACTCCCGGAGTTCATTCAAACACGTCCATTGAGTCAGTGATGCCATCCAGCCATCTCATCCCCTATCATCCCCTTCTCCTCCTGCCCCCAATCTCCCCCAGCATCAGAGTCTTTTCCAATACTGTGTATAATCACTGTTTATTTAGTGCCTGTTGCATGCAGACACTGTAATCATACGTATCCTATCACATCTTAATGGACTATGATTTTATACATGAATATTAATAAACTGGACTTCATGGATGTTAAATCACGTGTTCAAGATATTAACTTCTAACAAATTTCAGAAATAGAATTTGAAACTCGATCTGAGAGAAGAGTAACCCCTGGTCAACCGCCAACATGCTACAGCACTTCTTACGTGCTTCTCAAAGAATAAAGTGGGGGTCTTCCTTAAAGTAATGTGCCATGTCTCAAGTATATGCTAGGTCTTTCACCATGGTATCTACCTCCACTGGCTAATTCCAAATCTTGTTTCTGTAGCATCTAATCACGGGGTAAGAGAGTCGGGAAAGATGACTGAAACTACATCAGTAAGAGTTATTCTCTATTCATCCAGAGCATGTCTTAGACGTGGCCAGTCTAGTTAGGGTGGTGAAAGAGAAAATCATACCCCACATGATGCAGTGTAGAAGGCATCCTGACCCTGTCCACACCTCTGTGTCAGAGATTTGGAATGTCACAGCATTAGTTTGTGTGGTTTTCTATTTACATATCATTTCATTCATGAATGCTTGGAACATGAGCTTTCAGTTCAGTTCAGTCACTCAGTTGTGTTCAAGTCACTGTGACCCCATGGACTGCAGCACACCAGGCTTCCCTGTCCATCATCAACTCTCAGAGCATGCCCAAACTCATGTCCATTGAATTGGTGAGTTGGTGAGATCCAACCATCTCATCCTCTGTCATCCCCTTCTCCTCACCTTTCAATCTTTCCCAGAGTCAAGGTCTTTTCCAATGAGTCAGCTCTTTACATCAGGTGGCCAAAGTAAAGGAGTTTCACCTTCAACATTAATCATTCCATGAATATTCGGGACTGATTTCATTTAGGATACTGGTTAGATCTCCTTGCTGTCCAAGGGACTCTCAAGGGTCTTCTCCAACACTGCAGTTCAAAGGCATCAGTTCTTTGGCACTCAGCTTTCTTTATAGTCTAACTCACATCCATACATGACTATTGGAAAACCAAAACTTTGACTAGATGGACTTTGTTGCCAATGTCTCTGCTTTTTAATATGCTATCTAGGTTGCTCATAGCTTTCTTTCCAAGGAGCAATCGCCTTTTACTTTCATGGCTGCAATCACCATCTGCAGTGATTTTGGAGCCCCCCAAAATAAAGTCAGCCACTGTTTCCACTGTTTCCCCATCTATTTGACGTGAAGTGATAGAATCAGATGCCATGATGTTAGTTTTCTGAATGTTGAGCTGTAAGTCAACTTTTTCACTCTCCTCATTCACTGTCATCAAGAGGCTCTTTAGTTCTTCTTCACTTTCTGCCATAAGGGTGGTGTCATCTTCATATCTGGAGTTATTGATATTTCTCCCAGCAGTCTTGATTCCAGCTTGTGCTTCATCTGACCGAGGATTTCACATGATGTACTCTGCATATAAGTTAAATAAGCAGGGTGACAATATACAGCCTCGATGTACTGCTTTCCCAATTTGGAACCCGTCTGTTGTTCCACATTTAGTTCTAACTGTTGCTTCTTGATCTGCATATCGATTTCTCAGGATGCAGGTAAGGTCATCTGTATTCCTATCTCTGAGAATTTTCCACAGTTTGTTGTGATCCACACAAAGGCTTTGGTGTAGGAAATAAAACAGAAGTAGAAGTTTTTCACAAGTTTTCTACAAGTTTCCACATGTTTTTCTGCCAAATAGATGTTGGCAATTTGAACTCTCCTCTGTCTTTTCTAAATCCAGATGGAACATCTGGAAGTTCATGGTTCACATACTGTTGAAGTCTGCTTGAAGAATTTTAAGCATTACTTTGCTGGCATGTGAGATGAGTGCAATTGTGTGGTATTTTGAACATTCTTTGTCATTGCATTTATTTGGGATTGGAATGAAAACTGACATTTTCCAGTCCTGTGGCCACTGCTGAGTTTTCCAAATTTGCTGGCATATTGAGTGCGGCACTTTCACAGGATCATCTTTTAGGATTTGAAATAGTTCAACTGGAATTCCATCACATCCATTAGCTTTGTTCATAGTGATGCTTCCTAAGGGTCACTTGACTTCACATTCCAGGATGTCTGCCTCTAGATTAGTGATCACATCATCATATTTATTTGAGTCATGAAGATATTTTTTATATAGTTCTTCTGTGTATTGTTGTCACTTCTTAATATCTTCTGCTTTTGTTAGGTTCACATCATTTCTGTTCTTTATTGTGCCCATCTTTGCATGAAATTTTCCCTTGGTATCTCTAATTTTTTTTAAGAGATCTCTAGTCTTTCCCATTCTATTGCTTTCTTCTATTTCTTTGCACTGATCACTGAGGAAGGCATTCTCTTCTCTCTTTGCTATTCTTTTGAATTCTACATTCAAATGGTATATCTTTCCTTTTCTGCTTTCCCTTTAGCTTCTCTTCTTTCCTCAGCTATTTCTAAGACCTCCTCAGACAACAACTTTGCCTTTTTGCAGTTTTTTTTTTTTTTTTTGGCTTGGGGATGGTCTGATCACTGCCTCCTGTACAATGTCATGAACCTCCATCCATAGTTCTTCAGGCATTATGCCTATTAGATATAATCCCTTGAAGCTATTTGTCAGTTCCCCTGGTATGATCATAAGGGATCCTATATAGGTCATATCTGAATGGTCTAGTGGTTTTCCCTACTTTCTTCAATTTAAGTCTGAATTTGGCAACAAGGAGTTCATGATCTGAACCAGAGTCAGCTCCTGGTCTTATTTTTGCTGACTGTATAGAGCTTCTCCATCTTTGGCTGCAAAAAAATATAATCAGTCTGATTTTGGTATTGACCATCTGGTGATATCTATGTTTAGAGTCTTCTCTTGTGTTGTTGAAAGAGGGTGTTTCCTATGACCAGTGCATTTTCCTGGCAAAACTCTGTTAGCCTTTGACCTGCTTTATTTTGTACTCCAAGCCCAACTTTGCTGTTACTCCAGGTATCTCTTGACTTCCTACTTTTGTATTCCAGTTCCCTATAGTGAGAAGGACATCTTTTTTGGGTGTTAGTTCTAGAAGGTCTTGTAGGTCTTCATAGAAATGATCTTTAGCTACTCAAAATAATAATAATAATAATAAGACCACTCAAAAACTAAAGCAAAAACTCAGACAAATGCAAAAAGGAACACAATTCGGTTTCAGAGAAAATGTCACTTTCCAAATCTGGAAAGAACAGAGGTAATGGTGGCCTAAGAGCAAAGAAATAATGTGTAAAATCCAGAATGATCTGGCAAAACATTCTTAAATAAAATGAAGTTCTTGTTCCCAAAAATATAGGAAGAGGAAAACCACTTCAGAGTGGGAAGTAGGGGAGAAACATGATATCAGTAATTGAGAAAAAAAATTGTTTTTGCTGAAGATTGAATCACTGACTACAAGGATACAGTGAAAGATACTACTGAGAATAGCAAAACTTTTTGAGCGTTTTCCATGTTCGCAGCTCTGTGGTGACTATGAATTTTAAAGACCTACTTTGGGGGAGGGGAAGAGGGGAATAGCATTGTGATTGGTGGGTGATACAGATTAGTCCAGAGCACCATGAGAACACTTGTCAAATACAACACTATTTAGACAAGAAAGAGAAGGAAAGCTTCCCAGAAGAGGTTCCAGCTTTTGTAAGGCTGGAATAATGTGTGAGATTACTCAGGCGAAGGAAGAGATGAAGGACTTGGAGTCAAAAATGCAGAAGACATTTCAGGAGTTCCACGAACTGTTCAATTAAAAACCAAATGAGAGATCTCAAGCCATTGTTTTCTGGCCAGTGACAACTAAGAAACAGTCTACAACGTTGTCACATTGAGGCAAAGTATCCGCGCATCTCCCACTCAAACTGACTCTCATTTGGTAGTGATAAGCCTCCAAAACAATGGATAGTGTAAGGAGTAGGAAAACCACTGACTTCAGAATCAGACCAATTTGGATTTAAATCCTTGTTCCACAACCATTACCTGAGTGAACCTGGGAAAATGGTCTGACTTCCTTGAATCCTGACTGTCTTTGGCAGCTTCTTCACAGGTATATCATGAGAATTAAATGGTGTCCTATATGATTGAGTATAATGCATTACGTAGATTCAGGGCTTAATAAATACTGATATTATAGTTATTGCCAATACATATGAAAGAACATTAAACTTGGAATCTGGAGACATAAAATATGGACGTTAGATAAAGTGCTAAGTCATTCAAACCCAAATTGCTCATTTATTAAAAAACAAAAAAATTCAGCTATAAGAGTGTTTTATAATAGGAATCACATGTGGTAATACCCGAGAATGCACCTAGCACAGCACGTAGCATGTACAAGAGCACTAGCAAGTTTTACTTAAACATGAGTCTGAAACACCTATGTTTAGAGACATATAGTTGAATACAAAATGTGCTTTGTGAATAATATTAGTAAATTATCACTTTTAGTGTTCTTCTGTGCTGGGCATCTTTTAGGTATTTCATATATACTTTCTCATTTGCTCCTAAAGATCATCCTTTTATTTTCTTGAGAATTACTGCTCAAGTTCTCACACCAATCTTTTGACCATTTGAACATCATCTTTAAAAGGCTTCATAATTTTCAAGGGTTCTTTGTTTCACTACGTGGAAGGATCTTAAGATTAGCCCTCAAAAGTGGAGAAGAGTCCAGGTATGAAACAGTTCCAGAGAAATAACATCATCATCTATCTACCAACACCAAAGGACTGTTGTACCTTTAAGGTGGGACAGACATCCCTAACCTCTTAGAACCCACACTGTAGTTCAAGGAAATAGATCATGTAAACAGATTCATATTCTTGATGTGGGATGTACTAGAGATATATTGATAGTACAGTTATTAGAGTTAAATGAATTCCAAGAAGATTAAAGCTGCATCTGACTGAAGTGATAAAGGAAGCATTCGAGAAGAGAACAGGACCTGAGTGAGAGTTTGAAGAATATGAGGGCTCCTGATAGGCAAAGATGGGTGGGAGGTATTCTAACCTGAGGAAAACATATGGGCTAAGGGAAAAGAGAAAGCATTAATAACATTCAGAATATTCTGGGGATGATGAGAGATAACTTTGGTCTGAAATATGGGAACATGGTGAACAACTGGGCTGAATAGGCAAATTAGAACCACATTTAAAGTGGCCTTGACTACTAGGGTTAATGATAACTATAACCAGACTTACAATAATCATAACTCCCATTTATTATCACTCATCAAATATCAGGAGCACTTCTCACGTGGTGCTACTCATAAAGAACTCACCTGCTAATGCAGGAGACATAAGAGACACAGGTTCAATCCCTGGGTTTGGAAGATCCCCTAGAGAAGGGCATGGCAACCCACTACAGTATTCATGCCTGGAGAATCCCCATGGACAGAAGAGCCTGACAGGCTATGATCCACAGGGTCACAAAGAGTTGAACACGACTGAAGTGACTTAGCATGCAGGCAAATATCAGGAAGATCAGCAGTTAAATATTTAATTCCTCCAACCACTTTATGAAGTGTATATTACTATTAATTTTTACACAGGAGGAAGCTGATGTTCAGGAAGTACTTACTATCCCAAAGTCAGAAACCAACCTGAGGCAGAGCTGGGACCCAGGTCCATATCGATCTGATTCTAAAGATACGTTCTTAATGATTACAGACTCATTGCCTCTTGAAATATTCTAGTATTTATCTTGTGAAGGAAAGGAATTTACTTAAAGGCTTTTATCTGAAGCCCGCCCTGCCAATTTCGGATTGTTAATTCCCAGTCCCCTCCTCCTTTGACCTATAAGCATTTACCAGAGTTGGCCACTCCTTCTTCATCGACAGACTTCTTAATTTGCCTTCCAGGACAAAATACTGCCTTGGTTTTTCGTGTTCACCTTCTCCACCTTCTCCTCAGCCTCCTACTGTTCAGTTCAGTTCAGTCACTCAGTCATGTCTGACTCTTTGTGACCCCATGGACTGCAGTACTTCAGGCCTCTCTGTCCATCACCAACTCCCGGAATTTACTCGAACTCATGTCCATTGAGTCAGTGATGCCATCCAACCGTCTCATCCTCTGTCATTCCCTTCTCCTCCTGCCTTCAATCTTTCCCATCATCAGGGTTTTTTCAAATGTGTCAGCTCTTGGCATGAAGCGGCCAAAGTATTGGAGTTTCAGCTTCAGCATCAGTCCTTCCAATGAACATTCAGGACTGATCTCATTTAGGATGGATGGGTTGGATCTCCTTGCAGTCCAAGGGACTCTCAAGAGTCTTCTCCAACACCACAGTTCAAAAGCATCCATTCTTCGGCACTCAGCTTTCTTCACAGTCCAACTCTCACATACCTACATGACCACTGGAAAAACCAAAAAGCCTTGACTAGACAGGCCTTTGTTGGCAAAGTAATGTCTCTGCTTTTTAATAAGCTGTCTAGGTTGGTCATAACTTTCCTTCCAAGGAGTCGGTGTCTTTTAATTTCATGGCTGCAGTCTCCATCTGCAGTGATTTTGGAGCCCAGAAAAATAAAGTCAGCCACTGTTTCCCCATCTATTTGCCATGAAGTGATGGGACCGGATGCCATGATCTTTGTTTTCTGAGCTTTAAGCCATCTTTTTCACTCTCCTCTTTCACTTTCATCAAGAGGCTCTCTTTAGTTCTTCTTCACTTTCTGCCATAAGGGTGGTGTCATCTGCGGATCTGAGGTTATTGATATTTCTCCCAGCAATCTTGATTCCAGCTTGTGCTTCATCCAGCCCAGCATTTCTCCTACTGTTAGAGTAATTCAACATCTTATATCATTTCTTGTTCTCCATCAACACACACTTCAATGGGTGAGCTTATCCAATTTGACTGCCTTTCAGTATTTTCTATATGCTAATGACTCATAAAGTGGTATTTCTAACCCAGACCTTCCTCTAGAAGTCTAGACATATCAAACTAATTTCTTTACTTCTTCACGTGGTTGTCTGAAACTGAAATCCTGATCTTACCCTACACAAACCTGTTCCTTTGCATTCTTTGACAGTGATTCTGTCATTACCATTGTTTAGGTCAAAACTGTGACATCATCTTTGGCTTCTCATTTTGTTTTACACACAACTGTCTAGAACTTTGGATATGTTCAAAATAGCCAGAAGTTGATCACTTCTGACTATTTTCTCTGCTATGACCCAAGTCTGAGTCACCATTACCTCCCACTTGGACACGCAAGCCTTCTTCCTCTCATGCTACTTCTCCTCTTCCTTTGTGATGGTCTACTTTCCACATAGTAACCATATCATTCCTTTCAAGCGTACATCAGGTCAGTCAATGGCCCTAAATAATGGCCCACCAATAATTCCCTTACTTGGTGGCTCGTTGGTAAATAACCTGCCTGTCAAAAGGAGGGATAATAGTTGAGGGTACCATTGCTGGGCCGGGAAGATACCTGGAGAAGGAAATGGCAACTGCTCCAGTATTCTGGCCTGAAAAATCCTATGAAAAGACGAGCCTGGTGGACTACAGTCCATAGGGTCACAAAGAATCAGGCTTGACTGAGCAACTGAGCATGCATGCACCCTACTTCACTCAATATTTCCATAGTAGCACTGACCACCTTTGCATGGTTTCCAATTTACTCTAAATGTTTCTCTGGCCTGGGGAGTCCTTTCCCAAATATCTGCTTGGCTAGCTCTCTCACCTCTATCAAGACTCAGCTTAGAATACCTTCCCAAGGAGGTCTATACTGATCATCCCATGATCATCCCTTAAAACTGCTGCTGCCCATAAGCACTCCTGATCTCACTTACCCCGATCTATTCCCCACCCCTCCTCAGGGGTTACAACCTTCTAACCATATCATAAAATTACTTTTTTATTTATATCGTTATTGTTTACCTACTTCCCCTAGTAGAATGTAAGCTCCTTGAGGAAATTTTTTTCTGTTTTGTTCACATTTCTGAAATGACTATATATTGTCTGGTACAAAGAAGCATCCAATAAGCATTTGTTTATACTGAGTGCTGAATAAATGAAATAAACAGATATGTAACACATGTTCTGTTCCCTTTGCTTGCTTTGTCTCCCTCTCTTTCTAGATAGATGTCTTCCAGCAAGGGTGGGGGGGGCGGCGTAGTGGGGGTTGTCTGGGGAGCCAGTTCCTAGAGGGGACCAACTCGTGGAACAGCCCTTCAGCGCTGGGGTAGACCAGTCTCCTCCTCCACTCCAAAAGGGACAACAGAGCCCTGAGGCTCTAATCAGGGCTGGACAGTGTTCCAGGAGGCCAGTGCCACCTGGGCCCTGCTTCTCTGGTGCTCACTAGGAATGAGGGCCTGGGACAATTCCCGTCAGCTAAAGGGGCTGGGGAGCAAGCATGAGGCAGTTTACAGGTTAGGAAATATCTCACAGGGGTGAAACTGGGGTGCTGGTGGGGAAGGAGAAGGGCTCTGCTCTAGAACTTGGCCTGGGAGACACTGAGAAGGGTGGTGCCCCAGGAAGTCAGCTTCATTAGTGAGCAGCCCCTTCCCAGAATGCTCCAATCCTTTCTCTGAGCCTATTTTCTCACCCTTGATTGGGCTAAAGTTACCCCTACCTAACCAGACTCACAGCAGCCACAGAGTCTTTGTGGCACACAGGTGAGGTCACCCTCTCCTTCCCCCTGGCACCAGCAGCTCTCCATCAGGGCCTGGCACTCTGTGTGGCCTTGGTCCCATGCTGGCTTAGGCCTTCTGGAGTCAGGTGCTGACCTCATCTCCTGTTTTCTGTTCTGCTGGGGCCACCAAAAGATGCTGTGACTAGTAAACCAACCTAGGCACTTCCCTAAGCCCACAGGGCAGGCATGAGCCTAGAAGGGTCCTTTACGTACCCTGGCCTCTGGAACTTGGCAGAGAGTGGGTGCTTAGCTAGTTGGGCAGCCTGGACCAGGCTTCCTAAGGGAGTCAGGAGGCTCCAGGGAGGGTGGCTCTGGGGAGGGCGGAGGCAAAAACCAAAGACAAATATACACCAGGCTCCAGCATCCCTGGGATTCTCCAGGCAAGAACACTGGAGTGGGTTGCCATTTTCTTCTCCAATAAACAAAAAAAGCCTTTAAACTCTTAGATGAGAAACACTATTTATTTGAGCGGTGGCTGCCTGGGCATGGGAGGGCCTAGAGGAGCCATCCCACATTGAAGGTCAGGAAAGGTGGCAGTGAGGAGACAGCCCTCATCCAAGGTAAGGAACAGTGGCTACACTTTGCTGGAGCAGTCGTGAAGAGATACCCCAGCCCCAAGGTAAGAGAAACCCAAGTAAGATGATAGGTATTGCAAGAGGGCATCAGAAGGCAGACACACTGAAACCATACTCACAGAAAACTAGTCAATCTAATCACACTAGGACCACAGCCTTGTCTAACTCATGAAACTAAGCCACGCCCATGGGATAATCCAAGAAGGGCGGGTCATGGTGGAGAGATCTGACAGAATGTGGTCTGCTGGAGAAGGAATGGCAAACCACTTCAGTATTCTTGCCTTGAGAACCCCATGAACAGTATGAAAAGGCAAAATGATAGGATACTGGAAGAGGTACTCCCCAGGTCAGTAGGTGCCCAATATGCTACTAGAGATCAGTGGAGAAATAACTCCAGAAAGAATGAAAGGATGGAGCCAAAGCAAAAATGATACCCAGCTGTGGATATGACTGGTGATAGAAGCAAGGTCTGATGCTATAAAGAGTAATATTGCATAGGAACCTGGAATGTCAGGTCCATGAATCAAGGCAAATTGGGAGTGGTCAAACAGAAGATGGCAAGGGTGAACGTCGACATTCTAGGAATCAGCGAACTAAAATGGACTGGAATGGGTGAATTTAACTCAGATGACCATTATATCTACTACTGTGGGAATCCCTCAGAAGAAAGGGAGTAGTCATCATGGTCAACAAAAGAGTCTGAAATGCAGTACTAGGATGCAATGTCAAAAATGACAGAATGATCTCAGTTCATTTCCAAGGCAAACCATTGAGTATCACGGTAATCCAAGTCTATGGCCCAACCAGTAATGCTGAAGAAGCTGAAGAACGGTTCTATGAAGACTTACAAGACCTTTTAGGACTAACACCCAAAAAAGATGTCCTTTTCATTACAGGGAACTGGAATGCAAAAGTAAGAAATCAAGAAACACCTGGAGTAACAGGCAAATTTGGCCTTGGAATGCGGAATGAAGCAGAGCAAAGACTAATAGAGTTTTGCCAAGAAAATGCACTGGTCGTAGCAAACACCCTCTTCCAACAATACAAGAGAAGACTCTACACATGGACATCACCAGATGGTCAACACCAAAATCAGATTGATTAGATTCTTTGCAGCCAAAGATGGAGAAGCTCTATACAGTCAAGAAAAACAAGACTAGGAGCTGACTATGGCTCAGATTATGAACTCCTTATTACCAAATTCAGACTCAAATGAAGAAAGCAGGGAAAACCGCTAGACCATTGAGGTATGTCCTAAATCAAATCCCTTATGATTATACAGTGGAAGTGAGAAATAGATTTAAGGGACTAGATCTGATAGATAGAGTGCCTGATGAACTATGGAATGAGGTTCATGACATTGTACAGGAGACAGGGATCAAGACCATCCCCGTGGAAAAGAAATGCAAAAAAGCAAAATGGCTGTCTGGAGAGGCCTTACAAATAGCTGTGAAAAGAAGAGAAGAGAAAAGCAAAGGAGAAAAGGAAAGATATAAGCATCTGAATGCAGAGTTCCAAAGAATAGCAAGAAGAGATAAGAAAGCCTTCTTCAGCAATCAGTGCAAAGAAATAGAGGAAAACAATAGAGATCTCTTCAAGAAAATTAGAAATACCAGGGGAACATTTCATGCAAAAATGGGCTCGATAAAGGACAGAAATGGTATGGACCTAACAGAAGCAGAAGATATTAAGAAGAGGTGGCAAGAATATACAGAAGAACTGAACAAAAAGGATCTTCATAACCTGGATAATCACAATGGTGTGATCACTCACCTAGAGCCAGATATCCTGGAATGTGAAGTCAAGTGGGCCTTAGAAAGCATCACTAGGAACAAAGCTAGTGGAGGTGATGGAATTCCAGTGGAGCTATTTCAAATCCTGAAAGATGATGCTGTGAAAGTGCTACACTCAATATGTCAGCAAATTTGGAAAACTCAGCAGTGGCCACAGGACTGGAAAAGATCAGTTTTCATTCCAATCCCAAAGAAAGGCAATGCCAAAGAATGCTCTACCGCACAATTGCACTCATCTCACATGCTAGTAAAGTAATGCTCAAAATTCTCCAAGCCAGACTTCAGCAATACATGAACCATGAACTTCCTGATGTTCAAGCTGGTTTTAGAAAAGGCAGAGGAACCAGAGATCAAATTGCCAACATCTGCTGGATCATGGAAAAAGCAAGAGAGTTTCAGAGAAACACCTACTTCTGCTCTATTGACTATGCCAAAGCCTTTGACTGTGTGGATCACAATAAACTGTGGAAAATTCTGAAAGAGATGGGAATACCAGACCACCTGACCTGCCTCTTAAGAAATCTGTATGCAGGTCAGGAAGCAACAGTTAGAACTGGACATGGAACAACAGACTGCTTCCCAATAGGAAAAGGAGTACGTCAAGGCTGTATATTGTCACCCTGCTTAGTTAACTTATATGCAGAGTACATCATGAGAAATGCTGGACTGGAAGAAACATAAGCTGGAATCAAGATTGCCAGGAGAAATATCAATAACCTCAGATATGCAGATGACACCACCCTTATGGCAAAAAGTGAAGAGAAGCTAAAAAACCTCTTGATGAAAGTGAAAGAGGAGAGTGAAAAAGTTGGCTCAACATTCAGAAAACAAAGATCATGGCGTCCAGTCCCATCACTTCATGGCAAATAGATGGGGAAACAGTGGAAACAGAGTCAGACTTTATCTTGCGGGGCTCCAAAATCACTGCAGATGGTGACTGCAGCCATGAAATTAACAGACGCTTACTCCTTGGAAGAAAAGTTATGACCAACCTAGATAGCTTATTCAAAAGCAGAGACATTACTTTGCCGACTAAGGTCCGTCTAGTCAAGGCTATGGTTTTTCCAGTGGTCATGTATGGATGTGAGAGTTGGACTGTGAAGAAGGCTGAGTGCTGAAGAATTGATGCTTTTGAACTGTGGTGTTGGAGGAGACTCTTGAGACTCCCTTGGACTGCAAGGAGATCCAACCAGTCCATTCTGAAGGAGATCAGCCCTGGGATTTCTTTGGAAGGAATGATGCTAAAGCTGAAACTCTAGTACTTTGGCCACCTCATGCAAAGAGTTGACTCATTGGAAAGACTTTGATGCTGGGAGGGATTGGGGGCAGTAGGAAAATGGGACGACAGAGGATGAGATGGCTGGATGGCATCACTGACTCGATGGATGTGAATCTGAGTGAACTCTGGGAGCTGATGATGGACAGAGAGGCCTGGCGTGCTGCGATTAATGGGATCGCAAGGTGTCAGACACGACTGAGCGACTGAACTGAACTGAACTCAATGGAATATTTATTTTTATCCTCCAAGTAAAGTAATTTACATATACTAAGAAGTGACTCCATCATGCTTGGACACTTTTGAAAACTTAGTAAGAGGGCAGATAAGTAAAGCAGATTGTCCTAGAGATGTAGGGCTTTCTATACCCAAACTTATACTGCAGGTGTATATCCAGCAAGTGATCAATAATACTTATGGAATGAAGTAAATAACTACACTTCAGATTATAGTAGGTTTGAAGAATAAATAGCCAAGATTTGCCCTAAAAATAGGTATGGGGAAAAATGATTGAAAATAATTAGGAAAAAGGAGGCTTTAACATCACAAAATAGCTATGATTCCCAAATAACAAGATTTCTTATATACATATTCACTGACAAAAGAGCAGGCTTAGAGGGATGAGTAGCCAATTTCCCTATGCTCTAACTTGAATGGGCAATAGGAAATATATACAGAAAATTCCAAGAAGAAAAAAATCAGAAATGTTAAAGCTCAAACTTTATCCAAGAAAATAAAACCAACTTAAAGTGAGATCACAAGGAGCAATATCACCTGCTTAGTCCTGTCTGACTCTTTGTGACCCCATGGACTATAGTCTGCAAGCCCCTCTATCCATGGAATTTTCCAGGCAAGAATATAAGTTGCCATTTCCTACTCCAGGGAATCTTCCCAACCCAGGGATTGGACCCACATATCTCTTATGTCTCCTGCATTAGCATTCTTTACCACTGTGCCACCTGGCAAGCCCCACCCTATCAAATATATGTGAATGCACACACAGAACACATAACACACCCTACCAATACAGTAACAAAAAGTAGCCATCCAGTCTTAAAGAATAAATCCAAAAAATTGAATATAGTTACGCTTTCTTTTATATATGTATTATTATTTTCATGGGAAAATTTTATAAGTCAGCACAGAGTCAATATTGAGAAGTCTGTCTGTACTGATTAAAGGTTGCCCTCTAATGAAAAGCTCTGGCCCCTGTTAGACAGAAGTCTCTTTACCATGTCATGAGGTTCATCAATAGACTTCTGAATGCAGTCGGCCTTGATGTAGATTGAATTTTTGTTTCAGAACACCAAGTTGCTGGTCTATAAGTATATAACAATATTTTCCTAAAATATTTGTTTGTGTATGTGTGTGTACATGTGTGCAATTACCAAATTTTTGTCTAATAAAGTAGGTCAAACTGATAGCTCATGATACTAGTCTCTTATTCACCATTAGATCAATTTTCTCTGCCTTCTTTGCAAAGTCCAGATTAAAATAGCAACTAGCTATCCTTTTTTTGATGTCACTCTATGGCAGCAGACAATGAATTCTGTTATGTCTTGATATATCAGCATTCACTAAAATCTTCTGGGTTGAATACAACTTTATTTTTATATAAAGCTTAAAAAGAGAAAACATTAAGCAGTGATATAACATATTTGTCATCTTTACAGCCTTACTCCCAACCCTTAGATGAGAAAGGTTACTTCTTCCTTAATGGATCCTTCAATGAAATATATTTATTTTTATATCCCTGTGACTTCACAGTGTACTGATATAGAAGAAGTTTCCATAATACCACATATTTAAATTCCAAGTTTCTTCAGTGTCAGTGAGGGAGAGACAAAGGCTGAAAAAAAAGCCCCTCATATGAAAAGAACCAATAAATAAGTTGAAAAAAATAATAAGAAAATATTTTAAGTTATAAAAGGTAAATGGATTTACATGTGAAAATGGCATACTTAAAATATTCTCTACAAATTTCTTCCTTTATAAACAATGTTTCATCAATTCTTGACATCCCATAATAAGAAATATCCTTCCACATTTTCATGTGTATTATTTCCTAAATGGTATAATAAAAGCTGTCAGTTACCCCCTCTGCATACTAACAAAAAAGTGCAAGTCTTTGTTCTATGTGTGACTGCATTTGCACATTATAGAACTATGAAATATTTACAAAGGGAAGGTTAAATCAATACAGCTCTAAAATTTGTACTTCAGTCTTCAGAGATTTATTTCATCTTGATTTAATGAAGTATGAGGAGTGAGAATGTTGACATACAGAAAAAAATTTTCAGTTTCCCCTTTATTGTACATACAGAAAATATTGAAGTAAGATTTGATATTACCTAAGCAGTAGCTAATTATTACTCATTTGATGCCTCAACCATCATTTGAGAAATCTCATGGTGAAAAATAGATACCAACTATTGAAAAGAGAAAAATGTGAGGCATATTATAGTAAAGAAATACTGTACCTTTATATAACTTAGCTTGTCACAACTTTTAAAGTATTTTGTATTTTAAAATTCTACTTAATTTTTATAGTACAAAGATTAGTCCAGATATGTACAAACAGAATTGTATCAGTTATTTATAACACAATATGCTTATTATATTCTTTAGTTATAATGTGTTTGCTTTTCATATACTGATTATTTATGCTTACATACCTTATTAGTATATATGAGAGCTATGGATATAAATCCCCCTATAGCAGTATAAGACTACTCTCAATAAACAGAACAGAAACATTTCCTTTTATTTGTAGAAACAGCCAATCTCACAGTTTGTTCTAGTGAGAGCTTTAATGAGGATATATAAAAATTGGAGGAGAGAAGCAAAGAGCTTTGTATAATGTATTTTTTAATAAACAAGTGAAACATTCTCAGAATAAATAATAAGCATTTATAAAAAGACATGGGACACAGATACAGAGAACAAACTTGTGACAACCAATGGCAAGAGGAATGGAGGAGGGGCGAGAAAGAGTAGGGGATAAAGAGGTATAAACTGTTGTGTATACAGTAAGTAAGCTACAAGATATATTGTACAACACAAGGAATATAGCCAATATTTTAAAATAACTATGAATGGACTATAACCTTTAAAAATTGTGAATCACAATATGCTGTACACCTGTAACTTACATAAAACTGTACATCAACTATATCTCAATAAATAAATGTTCAAAAGAGCTGAGAATAACAATATCATAATAATAAGAGCAAAAAAGGCATAAAATGTATAAAGATGAAATGTAACTTGCTTCTTTTATAGAATTGGTCCATTCAAGTTCACATTGTTACATATTATATATTTTCTATTACATCACATAAACTAGAAAACTTCTGAACAAGTAACAAAATTAAAAGATCAGATTGTCAGAAATGCTAGCCATAGATGCTATGGCTATTTAAAAGATATTTAAAAGATCCAAGGTCTGTAAACTCTTGATGTAAAGGAGATCATATGGGAAAGAATAAAATTTTGGTAAACCAACAATTCTACTTCTGACAATGTTTTCCTCTGTGACCTCTAAGGTAAGTTTCCTTATCTCCCTGAACCCCAGTTAGAGTCCTATGAAAGAAAAATAAACCTGATTTCCTGCTTACCTCACATAACTATTTCAAAGATCCAAAGATATTATAAAGTAGTTTGAAGTCGGCTTCATAATTCTGAGAGGAGATAAAAATCAGTTTCACCTCCATATTATGCATCACTGAAGCTTCTATTAAAACAACTCAGAAGTAATTTAAAAGCTATTTATTGATCACAGATTCCCCAGCACACACCTGTTAGAAGACAGATGACCAGAGTCCCTTTGAGTGTGCAGAAGTGAAAAGAGGAAGTGGAAATTAAATTCAAAAAGTGAAGCAAACAAATTTCATTGCAGTAAACATCATTTTTTAATATCCATAAACAGCTAAAAATGTTTATCTCATATTTTATTATATTTCACATGGGTCTCTTAATTAAGTAATAATGTTATTATGTGTCTGGGCCAACGTTCCCCAGAAAATAGAACAATAGAAATAGCTTTAGTGTTAATGTGTAGTTAGAGACTGCAGTTCCAGGGAGCAGAAGAAAAAGACACAGAGTGTGAAGCAGGAATGAAGAGGGGAAGATTAAGAGAATGTGTTATCAGGTGGCTGCCAACAAATGCAATCAATTGCTTGATTTCCTGAGGGCTTCCTCTGAGAGAACACATGTATAGACTAAATCTCAGGGCCATTCTTTGAGCACACAGATAATGAGGAAAAGGAAAAGGGAAGTAATTTCCTTCTAACTTCCATCAAAGTTTTCCCTATACTAGGTATTAACTCTTGCTGCCTCTCAGAAGTAACTGTCCATGTTTAATAAACAGGAAAGCCCTAAGGCAGAGGTGAGAGACTATACGGCCTGAGATTCAGTTCAGTTCAGTCACTCAGTCATGTCCAACTCTTTGCAACCCTATTGACTGAAGCAGGCCAGGCTTTCCTACCCATCACCAACTCCTGGAGCTTACTCAAACTCATGCCCATCAAGTCGGTGATGTCTTCCAACCATCTCATCCTCTGTGGATCCCCTCTCCTCCCACCTTTAATCCTTCCCAGCATCAGGGTCTTTTCAAATGAGTTCAGATCTTCACATCAGGTGGCCAAAGTACTGAAGTTTCAGCTTCAGCATCAGTCCTTCCAATGAACATTCAGGACGATTTCCTTTAGGATGGACTGATTAGTTTTCCTTGCAGTCCAGGAGCTCTCAAGAGTCTTCTCCAACACCACAGTTCAAAAGCATCAATTCTTCAGAACTCAGCTTTCTTTATAGTCTAACTCTCACATCCATACATAACTACTGGAAAAACCATAGGTTTGACTAGACAGACCTTTGTTGGAAAAGTAATGTCTCTGCTTTTTAATATGCTGTCTAGGTTAATCAAACTTTTCTTCCAAGGAGCAAGCATCTTTTAATTTCATGGATGCAGTCACCATCGGCAGTGATTTTGGAGCCCCCCAAAATAAAGCCTCTCACTGTTTCTATTGTTTCCCCATCTATTTGCAATGAAGTGATGGGACAAGATGCCATGATCTTAGTTTTCTGAATGTTGAGCTTTAAGCCAAATTTTTCACTCTCCCCTTTCACTTTCATTAAGAGGCTCTTCAGTTCTTCTTCACATTCTGCCATAAGTGAGGTGTCATCTGAATATCTAAACTTATTGATATTTTCCCAGACAATCTTGATTCCAGCTTCTGCTTCATACAGTCCAGGAACTCATGATGTACTCTGCATATAAGTTAAATAATCAGGGTGACAGTATACAGCCTTGACGTACTCCTTTCCCAATTTGGAACCAGTCTGTTGTTCCATGTCCAGTTCTCACTGTTGCATCCTGACCTGCATACAGATTTCACAGCAGGCAGGTCAGGTGGTATGGTATTCCCATCTCTTTCAGAATTTCAAACAGTTTGTTGTGATCCACACAGGCAAAGGCTTTGGCATAGTCAAAAAGCAGATATTTTTCTGGAACTCTCTTGCTTTTTCGATGATCCAGCAAACGTTGGCAATTTGATATCTGATTCCCCTGCCTTTTCTAAATCCAGCTTGAACATCAGGAAGATCATGGTTCATGTACTGTTGAAGCCTGGCTTGGAGAATGTTGAGCATTACTTTGCTAGTGTGTGAGATGAGTACAACTGTGTGCTAGTTTGAGCATTATTTGGCATTGTGTTTCTTTGGGATTGGAATGAAAACTGACATTTTCCAGTTCTGTGACCACTGCTGAGTTTTCCAAATTTGCTGACATATTGAGTGCAGCAGTCTCACAGCATCATCTTTTAGGATTTGAAGTAGCTCAACTGGAATTCCATCGCCTCCACTAGGTTTGTTCATAGTGATACTTCCTAAGGCCCACTTGACTTCACATTCCAGGATGTCTGGCTCTAGGTGAGTGATCACACCATCATGATTACCTGTGTCTTGAAGGCCTTTTTTTAATAGATCTTCTCTGTATTCCTCCGAGTTTGTCTTAATATCTTCTGCTTCTGTTAGGTCCCAACCATTTCTGTCCTTTATCGAGCCCATCTTTGCATGAAATGTTCCTTTGGTATCTCTAATTTTCTTGAAGAGATCTCTAGTCTTTCCCCTTCTGTTGTTTTCCTCTATTTCTTTGCATTGATCACTGAGGAAGTCTTTCTTATCTCTCCTTGCTGTTCTTTGGAACTCTGCATTCAAATGGGAATATCTTTCCCTTTTCTCCTTTGTCTTTCACTTCTCTTCTTTTCACAGCTATTTGTAAGGCCTCTTCAGACAACCATTGCCTTTTTGAATTTCTTTTTCTCGGGGATGGTCTGATCCCTGCCTCGCTATACAATGTCACAAACCTCTATCCATAGTTCTTCAGGCACTCTATTAGATATAATCCTTGAATATACTTGTCACTTCCACTGTATAATCATAAGGGATTTGATTTAGGTCATACCTGAGTGGTCTAGTGGTTTTCCTACTTTCTTCAATTTGAGTCTGAATTTGGCAATAAGGAGTTCATGATCTGAGCCACAGTCAGCTCCTGGTCTTGTTTTTGCTGACTATATAGAGCTTCTCCATCTTTGGGTGCAAAGAATATAATCAATGTGATTTCAGTGTTGACCATCTGGTGATGTCCATGTGTAGAGTCTTCTCTTGTGTTGTTGGAAGAGGGTGTTTGCTATGACCAGTGCATTTTCCTGGCAAAACTCTGTTAGCCTTTGACCTGCTTCATTTTGTACTCCAAAGCCAAATTTGCCAGTTACTCCCGTTATTTCCTGACTTCCTAATTTTGCATTCCAGTCCTCTATAATGAAAAGGACATCTTTTTTGAGTGTTAATTCTAGAAGGTCTTGTAGGTCTTCATAGAACCATTCAACTTGTGCTTCTTCAGCATTACTAGTTGGGGCATAGACTTAGATTATTTGATATTGAATGGTTTGCTTTGGAAACAAATAGGGATCATTCTCTTGTTTTTTGAGATACATCCAAGTACTGAATTTCCACCTCTTTTGTTGACTATGATGGCTATTCCATTTCTTCTAAGGGATTCTTGCCCACAGTAGTAGATATAATGGTTATCTGAGTTAAATTCCCCCATTCCAGTCCATTTTAGTTTGCTGATTCCTAAAATGTTAATGTTCACTCTTGCCATCTCCTGTTTGACCACTTCCAGTTTGCCTTGATTCATGTACCTAACATTCCAGATTTCTATGCAATATTGCTCTTTACAGCATTGGAGTTTACTTCCATCACCAGTCATATCCTCAACTGGGCATTGCTTTTACTTTGGCTCTGTCTCTTCATTCTTTCTGGAGTTAGTTCTCCACTGATCTCTAGTAGCATATTGGACACCTACCAACCTGCGGAGTTCATCCTTCAGTGTCCCATCTTTTTGCCTTTTCATACAGTTCATGGGGTTCTCATGGCAACAATACTGAAGTTGTTTGTCATCCTCTTCTCCAGTGGACCACATTTTGTCAGAACTCTCCCCCATGGCCCTTCCATCTTGGATAGCCCTACATGGCATCTCTCATAGTTTCATTGAGTTAGACAAGGCTGTGGTCCGTGTGATCAGATAGGTTAGTTTTCTGTGATTGTGATTTTCATTCTGTCTTCCATTTGATGGAGAAGGATAAGAGGCTTATGGAAGCTTGCTGATGGGGGAGGCTGAGGGGGATTCTGGGTCTTGTTTTGATGGGCAGGGCCATGCTCAGTAAATCTTTAATCCAATTTTCTGTTGATGGGAGGGGCTGTATTCCCTCCCTGTGTTATTTGACCTGAGGCCAAACTATGGTGGAGGTAATTAAGATAATGGCAACTCCTTCAAAAGGTCCCATGTAAGCACTGCTGCACTCAGTGCCCCCAATCCTGCAACAGGCCACTGCTACCCACACCTCCCCCAGAGACTGCTGGACACTTACGGGCAAGTCTGGGTCAGTCTCTTGTCTGGTCACTGCTCCTTTCTCCTGGTGCTCATAAGGTTTTGTTTGTGCCCTCCAATAGTCTGTTTCCCCAGTCCTGTGTAAGTTCTGGTGGCTCTATCGTGGGGTTAATAGCAACCTCCTCCAAGAGGGCTTATGCCATTCCCAGGTCTGCTGCATCCAGAGCCCCTGCCCCCGTAGCAGTCCACTGCTGACCTGTACCCACAGGAGACACTCAAACGCAATTCTGTCTCAGTCTCTGTGGATTTCTGTGTCCTGGTGCATCCGTGGATTGTTTGAGCCCTTTGAGCAACTCTGGCGGGTATGGAGTTTGGTTCTAAATGCAATTTCATTGTCACCCTGCTTATTTAACTTATATGCAGAGTACATCATGAGAAACACTGGACTGGAAGAAACACAAGCTGGAATCAAGATTGCCGGGAGAAATATCAATAACCTCAGATATGCAGATGACACCACCCTTATGGCAGAAAGTGAAGAGGAGCTAAAAAGCCTCTTGATGAAAGTGAAAGAGGAGAGTGAAAAAGTTGGCTTAAAGCTCAACATTCAGAAAATGAAGATCATGGCATCCAGTCCCATCACTTCATGGCAAATAGATGGGGAAACAGTGGAAACAGTGGCAGACTTTATTTTTTGGGGCTCCAAAATCACTGCAGATGGTGACTGTAGCCATGAAATTAAAAGATGCTTACTCCTTGGAAGAAAAGTTATGACCAACCTAGATAGCATATTCAAAAGCAGAGACATTACTTTGCCGACTAAGGTCCATCTAGTCAAGGCTATGGTTTTTCCAGTGGTCATGTATGGATGTGAGAGTTGGACTGTGAAGAAGGCTGAGTGCTGAAGAATTGATGCTTTTGAACTGTGGTGTTGGAGGAGACTCTTGAGACTCCCTTGGACTGCAAGGAGATCCAACCAGTCCATTCTGAAGGAGATCAGCCCTGGGATTTCTTTGGAAGGAATGATGCTAAAGCTGAAACTCCAGTACTTTGGCTACCTCGTGCAAAGAGTTGACTCACTGGAAAAGACTCTGATGCTGGGAGGGATTGGGGGCAGGAGGAGAAGGGGACAACAGAGGATGAGATGGCTGGATGGCATCACTGACTCGATGGACGTGAATCTGAGTGAACTCTGGGAGTTGGTGATGGACAAGGAGGCCTGGCATGGTGCAATTCATGCGGTCGCAAAGAGTTGGACACGACTGAGCGACTGAACTGAATCATCTTTCTGGGGCTTTTCCTTTGCCCTTGGACATGGGGTATCTCCCCAAATTTGCTCCAGCTCCATGCAGCCGCCTCTCCAGCGCCTACCATCTTGCTGGGGCTTCTCTGCCCTTGGATGTAGGGTATCTCCTCAAAGTCATTCCAGCACTAATCAACTGCTGCTCCAGCTTGGGATTGAGTGAAGTCACTCAGTCGTGTCCAACTCTTTACGACCCTGTGAACTGTAGCCCACCAGGCTCCTCTGTCCTTGGGATTCTCCAGGCAAAAATACTGGAGTGGGTTGCCATTTCCTTCTCCAGCTTGAGATTAGATAGTGTTAAATCACTCCCCTGTGAAGTTCCTCAGAGCCCTAGCAGCAGCTGATCCAAGGACTGCTGAAGCTGAGGGGATCAGAAATGCATAAGAAATGACTGGAATCCCACAGATAGAGTACTTACTACAGTCCAGTTTTATTCTTATAAACACCTTACTAACTTTATCCTGCTAACATTCTTGTGCTACCAGTATGTCCCAAAATGATGACTGAGCTAAAAATTCAGCCTGTTTATGCTGAACAACATTGCTTATGCCATGTTGCAACCAAATTAAGCACACTTTAGAGACAGGCATCACTAAAGGACACAGGCCTATTTATTGGACATGGTGGGAAATACTATGATAGCTCTTATCATTCCACTAATAATCCCCAATCTCTGGCCAATGTAAAAAAAATATTACAATCTTGGTGTTTTCCTCCCATAAATGATACTAATTACTCAGCATACTTGAACTAAGACTTGCACACTGCTGAGTGCCCCTTAAGTTGCTTTGTTTGTTATTTCAAAGAAAATCAAGAGGGAGGCATTTGAAATTATCATGTGAATGAGGAAGTTGTATACTTTAGTTGCATACAATGGCTAAGCAGCCTTGGAAATAAATACCCCTCCCTTTCCAAACTATTGCCAATTTGGGCAAGGCTAGTTACTTCCTATCTCTCCTATCTAATATAGTTTGTCATTTAGTGACGTTGGGGAGAAAGGCGGTGATTTTTGTTAGCTGACTCATTTATCTTAAGATGGTAAGCCTTGTCAATAACTGGAATAATATTTTTTCTGGCTAATCAGTTAAAAGTGATTTCTGATCCACAGAATAATATAAATAAAAAACAAAGCCAAAAATTATTGTATATACCTTGAATATAAATGACCCATGCTATATATAGTAAACTATTTTTAAAATATGTAAACATAAAAAGAAAGGGCAAGCAGTCAAGTTGAATTAAAAGACAAATTCTCAACAAACAGAATATATAAACAGTAAACAAATAGAAAATTTAAAACTAAAAAGTAATAAACTCACCAAAAAAAAAAAAAAAAACCATACTGGATAGACTAAACAGCAGGAATGGAAAAAGAGAAGTACAGGAAAGGGAAGAACAAATATAATGCAAATATAAGCCTACTTAAATTGTAGGCTTAAATCCAAACATGTCACTAATTACATTAAATGCAAATGGTCAAATGCACTAAACAATAGACATTCTCAGAACTAATAAAAGACATGAAACAACTAAGTCCTGCCTGTAAGCATCTCATTTCATTTTAATGATATAAGTAAGTAAAAAGTAAAAGGATGGGAAAAGATACATAACACACTAATGAAAAGAAATCTGCCTTCTACAAAAACTAACTCAAGATTGATCAAATGTTGAAAATGTTAAATGATAAAACTTTTGGAAGAAAAGTTTTGTTATCCAGGACTAAGCAAATAGTTGTTAGATACAACAACATAGCATGATCCATAAGTGAAAAAAAATTGATAAACTGATCTTCATCAAAATTAAAAACCTTTGCTCTGTGAAAGATACTGCTAAAAGAATGTAAAGAAAAGCTTCAGAGTGGAGAAAATCAATTATAAATCACTTGAATCCTGAATCTCAAAACTAAATAATTAGAAAACAAACAACCCAGTTCAAAACTGGGAAAAGACTTGAAGAAATAATTCACCAAAGAAGATATACACACGGCAAATAAGCTTACCTAAGAGTGTTCAAAATCAGTCATTAGAAAAATTCAAATTATATAAAACAATGAGGTGGTATTACTATGCTTCATCAGAAGGACTAAAATTTAAATTACTGACAATACTAAGTGCTGCTGAGGAAACAAAACAACTGGAACTCACATACACAGCAATGAGAGCAACACAAATGGCAAAATTCCCTTATAAATTAAACATACATCTACCATATGACCACCCAGCTACCCCATTCCTAGGTATTCTAGGGAATTTAAAACTTATCTTCACACACACACACACACACATATGTTTATGACAGCATTATTCATAATTGCCAACAGAAATAACTCAAAATGCTCTTTAATAAATGAATGGATAAGCAACCTGTGATACATTTATATAATGGGAACTACTCAGGAAGAAAAAGAACAATCTAATGATACCCACAACAATTTAGATAAATCTCAAATCATTATGCTGAGTGAAAGACATCACTTTCAAAATATAACATGCTGTATGTTTCCAGTTATAAAACATTTGCAAAAAGACAAAACTGTGGTGACAGAAAACATGTCAGCAGTTGCTGGGGGTTAGTGATGGGGGATGGCATAACTATAAATTGTTAGCAAACTGGAAGTTTTAGTGATGATTGAACTGTCTGATTTCTGGTTGTGATGAAGGTAATAAAGATGCATATGTTAAAATTTCTAGAACTGCCCACCAAAAAGCAAATGTTATCTATTTTTATTAATTATTATTTTTTAAATTTAAATACATATGTAGGAAACCGCAGGAGTAAATTAACCTTGCTCTGCAGAGGGAGATGCCCCCAACAAAATTAATCATCAGCTTTTACATGTCCTCTCTTAAGCAACTTCAGATAATCTTGAGAAAGAACTGTAAGAAATGGCTTTACATTTTATTTCTCCCCAAATCCCCTAGATCTTTTGTGAATAATATTTTCTAGGCAAGTAACATTTTGAGATATAAGCTATAACTCATGTATCAAGTTATTGTGTGTTTCAGATTATTTATTTCCAATAAGTTATTATATAGCATTTAAGAGCATTTGTAAGGCAAATTTAAGGGTAAACTAATCTGCTGGAAAGCTAATAACTACTCAAGGTGTTTCCTTTTCCCTGTTTCAAAAGAAATGTGTGTGAAAATGCTATAGACCTCCAAGCAATTTGGTCAACCTCAATCAAAATTACACTGCTTTTGTCTAAGGATGACTTCAAACATCACAGAGAAGAATAATTCAATGTGACACATTAAAAAAAAATTATATCCTATCTGCTTACAATTGCAATTTATTAATATCCAATGTGATTTCTAGATGAAGTTCATGATGATGACACATTAGATAGTAATGATTTTTGGAGACAACAAAGGCAGCATTTTTCATAGCTATGACCTGGAAGTGAGAGACTTTAAATTCCATTAACAATTTCTTGAGACAAAAGCCTCCCCATTGTGAAGTTCAGGGAAAGGCATACATCTGTTGTTAATATATTATCTTAATGTTCCTACTATCTGTCTAAATAAAAACCAGGACTGGGAGATATTAAAATAAGTGTCATTTCAGAGAGAGATAAATTAGGAGGTTAAAACTCCTTAGCACTTTTCAATAACTAAATTCAATAAAATTTGCTAACTAGCATAGAGAATCTTTTATTCACTGCTGTATTTCAAGTTTCTTACTACTAGAGGACCAAGTTTCTGAAAGCTACTGGCATAAACAGGAGACCACTGAACCAGTTATTGTGTTTGATCATGTAATAAGTGCAACAAGTCACATGGCAATCTGCACTGTGCTAGTCAGTAGTGTCCTTGATATTTGACCCGGTGTGAGCAAAGAATCATCCAGTGAACAGCACATTTCATAACACTTTTGCAGCTGTGGACGTTAGTCTCACCTGCCATAGGTAAAAGGAGACCAAAGTTTACACGTAGTGGCCTAAGTTCCATTTTAAGAGTGTATTTTTGCATTTCCAAAATTCCAACATAGGTTAGTTTGGTTTTGTTCTGTTCAATATTTTGTTCTGGGAATGCACGTCTCTTCCTTCTGAGCTCGATCACCCGGAAACAGTCCTAGCTGCTATCGTCCACGTGCAACGCTGTCTTTGTCTGCCTCGGACCTTAGGGCATAATCTTATATCCCATAGGCAAGACTGTAAGTGCACCATGGGAGGCTTACACAGCTGTTCATCATCTCTGGCAAAATTTTAGGCCTCTATCATTATCTTTGTCCTCCAATTTCATGTTCAAAATGGGACATAGAAAGAATGAGAACAAACCAGAAACTAGCTCCACAATGGAGCAAACGAAGACCTCAGATGCTAAGGCAGGCAGGGTTTCTCCACCTTAGCATTGATGAGATTTTCAAGTTTTGTTGTGGGCAGTACTGTTCTTTGTATTGTGGGATGTTTAAGCAGCACCCCAAGTTCTACCCAGTAGATGTCATTAAAACACTCCAGTTATGACAAGCAAAAATTTCTCCAGATATTGACAAATGTCCCCTGGGAGGTAAATCATCCTTTGTTGAGAACTACTGATTTTTTTTTAATTAGAGGGTAATTACTTTACAATATTGTGAAGTAATGTAATGGCCTCTGCCATACTTCAACATGAATTGGTCATAGGCATACATGTGATCCCTCCCTCCTGAACCGTTCTCCCACCTCCTTCCCCACCTCATCCCTCCAGGTTGTCACAGAGCACTGGCTTTGTGCCCCCTGCATCATATATCAAACTCCCACTGGCTATCTATTTTACATATGGTAATGTATGTTTCAACACTATTCTCTCAAATCATCCCATCCTTCCCTTCCCCAACTGTATCCAAAAGTCTGTTCTTTATGTCTGTGTCTCCTTTGATGCTCTGCAAATTAGATCATCAGTACTATCTTTCTAGATTTCATATATATGCATTAATATATGTTATTTGTTTTTCTCTTCTGACTTACTTCAGTCTGTATAGTAGACTCTAGATTCATCTACCTCATTAGAACTGACTCAAATGTGTTTTGTTTTTTTTTATAGCTGAGTAATAATCCATCTTGAGAGTCTCTTGGACAGGAAAGAGATCAAACCAGTCAATCCTAAAGGAAATCTAGCCTAACTACTCATTGGAAAGACTGATGCTAAAGCTCCAATTCTTTGGTCACCCGATGTGAACAGCTGATTCATTAGAAAAGACCCTGATACTAGGAAAGATTGAAGGCAGAATGAGAAGAGGGTGACAGAGGATGAGATGGTTGGATGGCATAACCAATTCAATGGACTTGAACTTGGGCAAACTCCAGGAGATGGTGAGGAGGCCTGGTGTGCTGCAGTCCGTGGGGTCACAAAGAGTCAGACACGACATGGTGACTAAACAACAACAATACGTACCACAACTTCCTTATCCATTCATCCATTGATGGACATCTAGATTGCTTTTATCCTAGCTATTGCAAATAGTGCTGCAGTGAGTATTGGGGTACATGTGCCTTTTTCAATTATGGTTTCCTCAGGGTGTATGCCCAGTAGTGGGAATTATGGGTCCTATGGTAGTTTTATTTCTAGTTTTTTAAGGACTCGCCATACTGTTCTCCATAGGAAACTGTATCAATGTGTATTTTCAACACAGTGTAGGAGGGTTCCCTTTTCTCCACATCCTCTCCAGCATTTATTGTTTGTAGACTTTTTTGATGATGGCAAATCTGACCAGTGTAAGATGATTTCTCATTGTAGTTTTGATTTGCATTTCTCTAATAATGAACGATGTTGAATGTCTTTTCATGAGTTTATTAGCCATCTGTATGTCTTCTTTGGAGAAATGTCTACTTACGTCTTCTGTCCATTTTCTGATTGCTTTTCTGGCATTGAGCTGCATGAGCTGCTTGTATACTTTGGAGATTAATTCTTTGTCAGTTGTTTTGTTTGCTATTATTTTCTCCCATTCTGAGGGTTGTCTTTTCATCTTGCTTATAGTTTTCTTCATTGTGCTAAAGCTTTTAAGTTTAATTAGGTCCCATTTGTTTATTTTTGTTTTTATTTCCATTACTCTGGGAGGTGGGTCATAGAGGATCTTGCTGTGATTTATGTCACAGAGTGTTCTGCCTATGTTTTCCTCTAAGAATTTTATAGTTTCTGGTCTTATGCTTAGATCTTTAATCCATTTTGAGTTTATATTTGTGTATGGTGTTAGAAAGTGTTCTTATTTCATTCTTTTACATGGAGTTGACCAGTTTACCCAGGAGCACTGGCCAAAGAGACTGTTTGTTTGGGTTTTTTTTCCTCCATTGTATATTTTTGCCTTCTTTGTCATTGATAGGACGCTAATAGGTACATGATTGATCTCCAAGCTTTCTATCTTGTTCCATTGGTCTATATTTTTGTGTTTGTGCCAGTACCATACTGTCTTGATGACTGTAGCTTTGTAATACAGTCTGAAGTCAAGAAGGTTGATTCATCCAGTTCTTCTCTCTTAAGACTGCTTTGGCTGTTAGGGGACCTCTGTGTTTCCATACAACTTGTGAAATTGTTTGGAGAACCACTGATTTTAAGTCTCTTCTATTACCTGATGCATTTCATGGCCTATAGCAGACCATCAATGTATGAAAATTATGATAGGAATGAGGGATGGACAGATAGGTGAAAAAGAAGAAAAGGAAGGAGAGAAAGAGGGAGGGAACTGGGGAAAAAAGGATTCTATTTACTAATATTCACTAGCAGATAATTTCCAGTATAAACTGAGAGACTATTATTTAATACTTACTATAAACTAAACAGGAAAATTACTCCTTAATTCAAACCCAAATTCTGTAACTCTTACAGGTTATCTTAGAAAGCATGCAAATAAAATGTCAACCACAGGTGTGAAAAATAACTGTCCCTTGGAGTGCAGTGGTTATGGATCTGATCTCCTTAAGTATATTATGGGTTTATATAAAAGAATAAACAATGCTATTGACAAACATCTGCTCATTTTGCTAAGATAAAATTATAATTGAAGTGATAAGTAATGGCCTTTTAAATCATAAGAGTAAAGCTCAGATGGCTTTGTGAATGAACCTCAAGGCAGAATTTCTCTGTATTTGTCATATTTTCTGATACACTGTCATAATGATATTAATATTCGTGCATGAGGCTGCATCAATAAAGTATTAACAAAGTTTTCATATTTTCTGCCCCTATGAGAAATTTTTAGAAATATAATTAAAAAGGAATAGCTCTGCACTAATAAAATAAATGTATTCCAATTGCATTCACCTATTTAACAAATACTTACTGAGCTCCAACTTAGGAATTCTGATGCAATATTATGTTTTATCTTGAAATATATCCATAGTAATGAAAACCTAAATATATATGCCAGCAAATTTGGAAAACTCAGCAGTGGCCACAGGACTGGAAAAGGTCAGTTTTCATTCCAATCCCAAAGAAAGGCAATGCCAAAGAATGCTCAAACTACCACACAATTGCACTCATGTCACACACTAGTAAAGTAATGCTTAAAAGTCTCCAAGCCAGGCTTCAGCAATATGTGAACCATGAACCTCCAGATGTTCAAGCTGGTTTTAGAAAAGGCAGAGGAACCAGAGATCAAATTGCCAACATCCACTGGATCATGGAAAAAGCAAGAGAGTTCCAGAAAAACATCTATTTCTGCTTTATTGACTATGCCAAAGCCTTTGACTGTGTGGATCACAATAAACTGTGGCCAGACTTCAACAATATGTAAACCGTGAACTTCCAGATGTTCAAACTGGTTTTAGAAAAGGCAGAGGAACCAGAGATCAAATTGCCAACATCCGCTGGATCATCAAAAAAGCAAGAGAGTTTCAGAAAAATATCTATTTCTGCTTTATTGACTATGCCAAAGCCATTGACTGTGTGGATCACAATAAACTGTGGAAAATTATGAAAGAGATGGGAATACCAGACCACCTGACCTGACTCTTGAGAAACCTATATGTAGGTCAGGAAGCAACAGTTAGAACTGGACATGGAACAATAGACTGGTTCCAAATAGGAAAAGGAGTACGTCAAGGCTGTGTATTGTCACCCTGCTTATTTAATTTACACTTTTAAGACTATAGTTATACTCAGACATCCATTTTTAATTACAAACTCCATTTCCCTCCAGTTTCTTTAAAAGTGATGCCAAATACATAAACAAATTTCCAAAGACTGATTTTCTTTGTACTAATCCAACATCAGCCTGTGATTTTCTTTGTACTATTCCAATGTCAGCCTGATCGTAAGTGTCAATCACAATAAACCTTAAAAACAAAAATGTACTACTGGGAAAGTCCTGGTTGCCCAGAGGTTAAAAATCTGCCTTACAATGTAGTGGACACTGGTTTGATCCCTTTTTGGAGAACTAAGATTCCACATGCTGCAGAGCAACCAAAAAGCCTGAGCACAGCAACTGCACCAAATGAACCAAAGATGCTGCGTAATGCCACAAAGACCCGACACAGCCAAATAAATAAATATTTCTTTAAATGTAGTATGTCCTCTTGTTTGTATCTTAGAAGTCCTTACCCTATTTGGCAATCCTGTAAAACTTTTAGTAATTTTTCTTTCAATGCAAGGATGATACAATAGCAGAAGTCTGAAATTACAAACCCACTTAACATTTCAGTCAGTAGAAAGAAGGAGATAAAGGACAAAAGTAGTCAAGTTATTATCTAGAAAATAATAAACTTCCAGATTTACATGATGCTTTGGTGTATTCCTAAGGTATTTTCACACCTATCACCTTTTCTGATATAACCCTATAAATCAGGCAACAAGGGGCATAGCCTCACCTTACATAGTAGGAAAATCTAGATTCAAGAATATTTAGTGATCTAACCAAGGCCACACTCTTGGAAACAGCAAAAGAGCATGGATTGTGTGACTCATAAATGAGACAGCTTTCCCACAAAACATATATAAAATATTTAAAGCATTTCACATTTCCTTATACTTTTTCTCTGCCTTCTTTGTTGTTTTCTCTTTCTTCTTTGGTACACAATGCCTTTATTCTTTCCAGGATATGCCCTAGGCCCCCAAGTTCTTCTTCCTCTACATTAAGATTAATTTCCTTATTACCAATACTATCCAAGTTTTTTTCTCCAACTCCAGCCACATAGTCATATCTCCATGATATCACATAGCTATATGCAACTCTGAGTGAAACTGAACTCACCATATATACCAGTAAACCTGCTTCTCTACCTATATTTTCCCTCTCAAAGTGAAACGGCATCACTGTGAACTTAACTGCCCAAGGAGAAAGTCTGGAAGTTATTTTAGTCTTCCTACTACTCATTGTTCATTCTTCATTTTCAAATACACATGCTCCAGTTCTAATGGATTTAATCTCTATAATATCATCCATCACCTCCCCCTCTTCTCAATTCCCATTGCCTTCCTTCATTCCTTTGTTTTCTCTTTCCTGGGTTATAATAATATTTTCCTAACTGATCTCTCCTTAATTTCTCCAATTTCTACTGCTCATAGCTGCCAAAAAATCTTCCTGAAGGTGTGATCCCATGCCTCAGTGAAGAACTTGCCAGCAATTTCAGGATAAACAACCAATTATTTAGTTTATAAGACCTCTCATGATTTTGCTTCTAGCCACTTTGCTGACTCATACTTCTACCCTCTAGATCACTCTCTGGCTGTATGCAAACGTTACTATAACTATGCTGAGCTACCAACAGCTTTCCAGGCTTGATCATGTGGTTTCTGTGGTCCAAATTTCCTGGGATTTATTCCTTATCCTTATCATGTATTCCTATATCTTCATTATCTTCACATGATTAATTTTTCTCTTCTTTCCAGAACTCAGCTCATAAATCACACATTCCAGAATACAATTCTCTGTTCATCTAATCACAGTCTAGTTTACACATCCCACCCTCATTTACTGAGTCATAAAATGTTCATACTATTTAATCATTTATTTTTTAAAGTTCTACAGTAACGGAAGGTAACAAGCATGAAAGTCATTGGCATATTGTAGGAAAACACAACATTCTTCAACTTTATAAGACTTCTGTATTCATTATACAACAACCCTAAACTACTTCATTACTTCAATTTTTTTATATCTATACATCAGCTAAAGAATGAACTTTTTAACCTATAGTTCCCCTTTTGGAAACATTCATGTTTGGTAGTATTGCCATCATTTTTTCCTCAGCAATGTTTGTGCTATTATTTTCCTGTGTTTTTGAATGTTTATCTTATAAATAGTATAAAAATTAGCAGAAAAGATAAAAATTAAATTGCTGATGCAAATGAATGCTGGTTCCACAAATACAATAAATTTTCAAAAAAGGAAAAATGCAGACATTTTTAGCTTTAGTCACTCACTAGAATTAAACTAGTCAACAGTGTTCTATTGCAAATAAAAGAACAAAAGCTTTCTGTGAATAACTGTTGAAAACATTGTCTTAGAAGAAGTATAGTTATGGATTTCATAAAGTTTTTAGCTTTAGGGAATGAGATGTAGCTTGTAAGTATATTGTACAAATTTCATGCATTTTAGTTTCATAGACCTGCTTGAGAATGTATTATACTTGACTACATGGGACTATTTGCATATGTGAAAACCTGTAGAGCAATCTAAATATGCATCAGTAGAAGTGGAGAAAATGGGCTGATGCAGAATATTACGCAGCATTATTATGAAGACTAGGTAACAACCTGAAAACAGTGATAATTTAGTAGTAAATTGAATGGTAAAGTAAAATTCCATGCTTATTAATTTATTATATATAATAATAATTATACTGGGATATATTATATTATTGAGAAGGAACACACCAAATTACAAAACTATATAGCTTTAATAATGGGGTTATGGGCAATTCTTCTCTATATTTCAAACTCCTTATAATTGCCATTAATTCTAGAAGAAAAGTTTAGGAGGAGTCTATTTCTAAAAGACTTAGAAATGTTTATTTGGGAAGGAATAAACATTAATCATAAATAAAAGAAATGTGGTGAGACTTTGTAAATCCTCTAATGGAGACAAAGCAAATTTTCAGTTGTAAAGAGGGCACATGAACATGAGGAAGAAACATGATTTTACTGTCCATATATGAAACTTAGACATGATGGAAAGAGCTGCAGACAGATATTGAGTATACAAGGGTTGAAATATGCTGGATTGTTCTCGTATTGTTTGTTTACATTGGAAGCCACATTCCCCAGAATCCCTAATCCTGTATGATTTCAGTTCAGATTTGACTAAAAGATACCTGAGATTTGAGAAGCAAGCCTGAAATAATACAATGGTCATTACATTCTGACATCAACACTGGTTAGAGGCAAAAGTAGATAGATGCTACAGAACTGATGGCTTCCGGTTTGCCTTCCTTTCTTTCTCAGCAACCAACTTTCCTTCCTGACTATTGAACTGTGGTGTTGGAGAAGATTCTTGAGTGTCCCTTGGACTACTAGGATATCCAACCAGTCTATCCTAAAGGAAATCAGTCCTGAATATTCATTGGAGGGACTGATGCTGAAGCTGAAGCTCCAATACTTCGGCCATCTGATGCGAAGAACTGACTCATTTGAAGGGACCCTGATGCTAGGAAAGATTGAAGGTGGGAGGAGAAGGGGACAACAGAGGATGAGATGGTTGGATGGCATCACCGACTCAATAGACACAAGTTTGAGTAGGCTCTGGGAATTGGTGATGGACAGGGGGGCCTGGGATGCTGCAATCCATGGGGTTGCAAAGAGTCAGACATGACTGAGTGACTGACCTGAACTGATTGGCCATAATAACCAATAGCTATCCCAAGCCTATCTATCACTACCACTTAGAACTCAAAAGGACAGTAATGCCAAATAGTAAATAAAGGTCCATATATTTCTACAGGTAAGAAGGATATGTAGATTGTCTGATGAATGGTCCAGCTGACGTTCAGCTAAAGCTAGCACCTCTTACAGCCATGTGAGCAGCCATCTGGGCTGTTCGGATAACTGACCGCATCCCTGTGAGAGAATAAGAATGAGAGGCACCCAGTCACCCACAAGGAGAGATATAAATAACAGATGTGTTTTAAACCAACAAATTCAGGGGTAATTTGTTACACAGCAATAGGTAACTTGAGTGATGACAAGGAGAAAGGAAAAGGCTTAAACAGCACAAACTAGAAGTCACAAATGGCCATTCTTTCTTCTTAGAATAAACAGTATAAATAAGTTATCATGGACCTAAAGGCCAAAGATTTAGAATTAAGTTATTCTTATTTTTACTTTTAATTTGGCTTCTTGAACATGAGAATTAAAAAATCTGAATACTACCCAAAGCACATTTTTATTAGATTATAAATTTCTCTTTCAACAGACATATAATCTTGAAGATACATACGACTCAATAGATATGTGTCTGGTGAAGACTGAATACAAGTAAAACCTGCATAGATCAAGGACTTCTCCATAATAACCCTCTAGGAATATGCTACCATTTAATCAGCTTATTTTTAAAAAAGCCAAAAATCAAAATGTAATCTTGGGTAATGATTAACATTTATCTTTTAAATACAGGTAAAAGTAAAAAGTAAATCATTTTAATTTCAGATGGGAATGATAAATTCTGAAAAAAAAAATGTGCATTTTGTCTCATATTTTTTTTCTCCCAGCTTTACAAAAGTATAATTTGTATACAAAATACTGGACATAATTAATTCATAAAATTTAGTGAGGTTGGTTTCTTAAGTCTTTCTAAAACTAAAATGGATCTATACTAGACTTTTAAGAAAAAAATCTGAAAGTAACAAGTTAGATGATATACCAGGTACTGCTATTCCATGTACAATTACACACACACAAAAGATCTCTTTTTTAGACTAAGATACAGAAATAGAAAAAAAGAGGTAAATGTAGTCTGAGAAATATTCCAGAATGGAAATAAAGAATATCCTTTGCATTTACAGGATTTGGTTAAGGTAGTTACATGGGAGAAATCACACCCACACAACTGGAGCTCTGTGGTTCCAAAGATTACCCTGGGAGGAATGGCAGTGGCTATCAGCACTGGCACTCCCTTCTGATGGGGAAGCCCAGAGCCAGCAGAGCCATCGCAAACCTAAAGAGTATTCTTACAAGTCATAAAAGAGAGATTTCAAAGCTCAGGCTCTCTTTTAGTTTCCTTGGTTCTTATAAAGTTAATTGTACTACACAGATTAAAATTTTTAAACATTCACAATTAAATTATACAGGTCTTTCCAGTTAAACTAAATCCTTTCCTCACACTGGTGTGAGGAAAGGGAATTATACACTCCTTGGGGCATAAACCTCAAAGTTTTACTAAACTGATCAGAGAATTACACTAGGACATTTTCAAATTTTAAAAAAAGGATTAAAATCTTCTGTGCTACTTCTTTCTTAACGTTTGGGGAAGTTTTTTTATCTTTCCATAAGAATAGGGTTGCTGCTGCTAAGTGGCTTCAGTCGTGTCCAACTCTGTGCGACCCCATAGACGGCAACCCACCAGGCTTCGCCGTCCTTGGGATTCTCTAGGCAAGAACACTGGAGTAGGTTGCCATTTCCTTCTCCAAAGAATAGGGTTATACCTTTGCTATTATATGTCCATATAAAGAGACCATACAGAAGAAAAAAAATGTTCATGTCCCTCCACCATGTTAATTGTACATACATTAATTATATGATGAGTCAGAGTAAGCTGACTCAGTGTATTCTTTTTGTTAACTCATCATCCAAAATTCCAAAGAACACTACAAATCATAGGCATGCATACATTCACATTCTAAAAAAAACTATTCTGTGTAAGTTCTAAAGTTATATGACAGATACAATTAATAAACAGAGGTGGTTTTTTTTCCCCTGTTATTTCCTGCAGAAAAAAGTGCAAAATATCCTCAATTTGGGGGTTATTTCAAAACATTCAGTACTAAAAGGAACCCTGCATGTAAGAAAAATGAAGTTCAACAATATACCAAAAAAAGGCTTTTCAAAGCAAAATAGCCTAACACATTGAAAGTAATTTCATACTTTACAACTAGTCCAAATGACTCCCTGAATCGTTGTTCCCCAGACTTTATATACCAGAACGCTGTCTGAGCTACTACAATGTAAACGATGTACAATGGAAGGCCTTTACAATTTGGCAATCGCACATTTCCCCATGCCCTAGCTCCTAGTCTTACAGGATAATAGTGTAATGCTAGATTGTTTTAATGGAGTTAAAAACAAAAAATGTTTCCCAAATACAATAATTTGTCCATTTATTGTTAGAATGTCATCAAGAAATGTAAAACAGAGAAACTAGGGGTCCTCCAGTAGGCTTGAATTGAGTAAGCAATGGACATATGTATGTAGGTACTAAGACACTGCCAAGGACCTCTAAAGCTCTAAATCCCCCTGAGAACACTCTCCATCAAAAAACCCATATCTAGATGGACAAACATTAGCCCTCTTTTGGATTAAGGACCCAAGAGAGTATTTAAAACTATGCTGGTAAGACAACTTAATTGGGTTGGAAGTTTAGGAGGCAAACAAAGGTGTTTGTGGAATTGCACTGGGTAGACAGTGTCTTTATTTCTACCATGTCATGTGCTATAGTCTACCATATGATGGCATACTCTATCATCTGTCTGTATATCTAGATAGCTCGGTAGCCATCTATTTACCTATTTGTCTGCCTGCCTGTCTATCTTAGCTATATATCATATAATACAGCCAAATAAGGTAAAAATAGTATAGGGAAATCCTCCATCATGAAAGGGGACAATCGTATCCCTATAGAATGTCAAGTAACCAGCAAGTTACAGCCCAAGAAAAAGGAGGCAAAAACTTAGCCAATTATACCTCTAGACCTTATACAACTAAAAGAGACTGAGGAATCTTCTAAGTTCATCTGAGCTTTTGTTGTCATTTAGTCGCTAAGTTGTGCCCGACTCTTTCCCGACCATATGGACTCTAGCCTGCCAGACTCCTCTGTCCATGGGATTTTCCAGGCAAGACTACTGGAGTAGGTAGCTATTTCTTTCTCTAGAGGATGTTCCCAAGCCAGGGGTCGAAACTGTGGCTCCTGCCATGTTTCCTCCATTGTAGGCAGATTCTTAAAGAGACTGTAAATATTTGAGGAAAAAATAACATAAAGGGTATTTTTCTTGAAAAGTGCTTATACCTTTGCAGCATCTAATATAGCAGTGGAGGGTGAGGGGGGCTTCCCAGGTGGCACTAGTAATAAAGAATCCACCTTCCAATGCAGGAGATGCAAGAGACAGGGTTTTGATCCCTGGGTCGGGGAGATCACTTGGAAGAAGAAATGGCAACCCACTCCAGTATTCTTGCCTGAAAAATCCCATGGGCAGAGGAATCTGGTGGACTACAGTCCATGGGGTCACAAAGAGTTTGACACTGCTGAGCAACTAAGCATGCCCCCGTGCTCAACGTAGCAGTGAGTGATGGGTCAGTATTATTATTTAATCATTTCAAGATATTTATCTTGACCACATATTAACACAAAGGATAACTTATGAATTTGGTTTTCAAATAGCCTAGACAACCAAATACAGTAGTAGTCTAGTGTCCTAAATAAATTAGATCACCAGAATCTTCAGTTTGAGAAAAGTTTATAGTATTGCGATATGTTATTATGAAGCTTGAGTGATACAAATAAAAGGTTTTGTCTGCCTGATTTGAGAGGCATTAAGAATGGAAGTAAAAATCAGAAATGAAAACATTTGAAAACTGGCAAGGACCTTAACATTGTAACTGCCTGTGTTTAAAGAGTCAAGATTTATCATGGACTCAATACCCTAAAGATTTTCAAGTCTTCAGCATAACCCTGCTGGGTTATCTACACTTTGCTTCATTTTCACCCATTCTTTCTTTTGCTTTTCTCTGTCTTAATGACACATCTCAGAATCACTGCCACCCATCTTACCAAGCATCACCTGTTCCCTCCAGAGCTTGTGGGATGATTTCCATATTAATAATACAGCTCATTTCTTTACAAGTTCTGACCCCCTATCTTGGCAATTGCATAACGGCCTCCTTCTCTTGATCTGGAACAGCCTCTCCTTCAACTTGTATTACTACTGCTTACTCTAGCCAGGACTACAGTAAGTTTCGGCTAAAAGTTTATTGTCTCATTTAATAAAACTCAGGAAAAAAAAATTTCTGAGAAAGAATAAATTATGCTAGCTCAGTGTATACAATGAAATCAAGCATTTCAATGTATTTTATGATTTAGGTTGTAAATTGGAATAAACGTCTAAAACATCTACTGATTGAATAATAAGGACATGTAAGAATATGAGCATGAGATAACTCACTTTTCTTCTTCCAAATGAAATCGAGATAGCCTTTTAATCCTTCAAAGTGGAAAAAACTTGAGTGCCAATAAGATTGTTTATCAGGTAGACTATGACTTCCTCCAATTAGAAGTTATTTCAGAAGAAAAAAATTTTTATACAATTGTTTATGTCTGTGTGCTTCTGTATATATAAAAGTTCCACATCTCAGCTACCATATCCTAAAAAATAATTACAAAAAGCATCAATATCAATTCATATTAACTTTAACAACCTCTTTAGAAGCTGTGGTGATTTTCAAACAACATTTTATGATCTGAGATGGCTTCTAGCCCTTCACTATTTACGAGAATCTTGCCCTTGAATGCTGAAGAGTTAATATCAGCTAAGTACATTCTCCTGAACAGTTGATGACTCGAGGAAACCATCTATTTTAGCTTTAGGATTTCTTATTACTTCGGATCATTTATGTAGTCCTGTTTCAGAATTACCTATTTCTATCTGAACCATAAAGCACAGGCATGCATGCACGCATACACACACACACACACACACACACACACAACATCACATCACACAGAAACAGGAGCTAGTCTAAAATAAGACAGTTGAAATTCCTTCGGAATTCACATGAATTATTTGGCTTTAGTGCCATCCCACATGTTTAAAACCATGTAAGTCATTTCAGTAAACCAGAAAGAGCTATGAAAGTCATGATTTCATCTCCAATAAAATGTGAACTGCATGTACCTCTTCAACTTACAACTATGCCCACTGTAAGCAACTTTTTCAAGTTAGAGCCCTAGAGAAGAAGCACAAAGAAAAATCTCAGCTCTCCCCACCAAGCCTGGACTCCTGGACCCAACGAGCACACTACTTCACAGCCAAGGGTACCCCTGGGGGAATTTCTACCCCCTTCTTCTTCTAGAAGTGGGTAAAGTAAAGTAAAAGGGCAACTAGGCATTTAAACAAATAGCTTATTTTAGAAAAGGACCATTTCAAAGCCACAGACTTTGACTTTTCTGTTTGAAGAAAATGTTGAAGGCCTCTTTTGAAGTCTTCATTATCAAATAATGACAATGTCTCTTTCTTACATACTTTCAGACTTAGAGAGAGTTTTCCAGATCCTTTTTTCTTCCTTATTTGACCTTATGGCGTCTACCCAAGCCTAGTAGGTACTGTTATCTCTTTGTCTACAATGAGCCATCTGAACCTCAGATATTTCAGTTGATTTGTCAAAATCCACCAGGCTGGACTGGAACCTGGGATATCTGTCTCTAATCCAGGGCTTGGTAGAGACCATTTTCCAATATGCGTAAGTATACATTTGCTTGCTGCAACTGTTAAATGCTATTTAGAAATAAAATGCTCCCAGCACTAACTATGTCTTCAGGGTCCATGGCTATTCATATTCCTCCCTAAGCACCTAATTTACCTCTTTGAGTGACTTGGACCAGAGGGAGAGTCTGGGTCACTGATGATTAGGGCACTGTGTACTCCCCAGTCACTGGGTTTAATGTTCCTTATTTTATGACTCCAGACTCAGTCCCACCTCTCTGCTGGATTGCATTGTCCTGAAATATGTTTATATGTACCCAGGGACTCCAGTAATGGACCCATAAAAAATTCAATAAGGAAATGTTTTAATCAAAAGACGCTGTCTGACATCACAGAGTCACCGGAATTCTCATTTAAAATTGGAGCGCATCGCTGAAAAACGTTGATTGCTGTTGTAACCTCACTGGTTTCTAAATGCATTCTGTTCATGCTCTGCTGTTGATGGAACTGGCTACTGATGTGTATCCTTAGTATCCTTTGTATAATGAATAAAAATTTCAAAATATATGAAAAGGGCCCACCCTTTCTCTCAGCCGTGGTGCCAGAGACACAGATAAAGGGTGGCAGTGCCACTTCCTTTTGTTGGGAGCGAGGATCATATAAGAGCCATAGAAGAATTCTGTATCTTTAAGAGGGAAAAAAATGCCCTCTCCCTTTCACCCCAGCAACTGCATGTGCTAGTTTCCTCAAGCATTTTTTCTCTGCAAGCTGTAGGTCCTTTTCCAAGGTGAATAAAACCCCCATAAAGTGCCTGCAAGAAGAGATGCTACTGATGCTTCCTTCGGGCATTTGCTGAGCTAGCCAAAGTATATACTCATGCTATAGATCACTTTGGCACCATTAAAGAATTACAGGGCATCACATGGTCTTGTAGGAATTAATCACTGCTTAACAGTATGCACTCCTGTGTTTATGAAGTCATTTGGAGTATCTGCATGTAACCAGTGGCTCACTGAATGGAGTATCTGCAGGTAATGAACCATGGCATTGTGTTATGGTCGAGCTAAAGAATGTTCCAATTGGCAATTAATATGCTAGTGGCGAAATGTATTTATTTTAGGGAAAGTCTGAATTGTAATTTGAAACTTTTTAATAAACCACAGAGAGATCTGATTTATATCCTATTTTGCCAATAGATCTTCACAAAGGATTTCAAGGTGGGACAGGATAGCATCCAAGATAAATGTCCTCTAGCATTTTATAGTGAGTAACCCTTTCAAGGCACAGCTCATACGGCCTCTTGTCTGTATTTTTCTTCAGGGACCCCTCAAAAATATTAGCTAAAAGAATATATATTAAATTTCAGTTTCAAGTATTTGCCATCAATAATATAGAACTGCAGGTTACAGTCTGCTAAGGATTTAACTGCCCTAAAGAAACTTAGACAGAAAAAGAAATAAAATGAAAGGAAGTGAAAGGGAAAATGAAGATAAGAAAAGAAGTAGAGACCAATAACCTTAATGGCTACTTACCTGAGTAGGTAGTAGCTGCTCAGTGGACAAGGAATACAGTGAAAATTAAGATCAAGTAAGAGAGTCCATTTTTGGATTTCTCACATATTACAGTTTTTCATTTATAAATATTTATCTTGCTTGTATAATTCAAATGATATACTTAAGCATCAGTTAGCCTCCCAGTAAAAGACAAGATGTAGAAACGTGAGGATTTGTGTAAGGCTGTCGAGCTGTGGGCTTCTAATTCATTTCTCATTCAAATTGTTTATCATTGTTGTACCTCATTTTTAAAGTGCTGAAGAAGGTTTTAAACGGATACAGAATTTAGATGTAACAAGAACCCTAGAATGAGGGTACTCCATTTATACTAGCATTCTGGTATAAGTGCTAATCAAATTGTTGAGAATTCTATATACCTGAGACAATGTCCATTGCTCCCATCTGTGGTTTTGAATTCATACCAAGAAAGATAGAAATAGATAAGAAATAATTCATTTTCCTTTCTCCACTAGTCAACCTCCATAAATTATCACATTGCTAAATAATTAGGATACTATCTCATATGTCCTATTTGATTAGCAGTTGAAATCATCACCTACAAATTATGCAGGATTCTTTTTTTCAGCCTAACTTTGCTAGATTAAGGAAATAAATTCAAAATTACCAGTAACTATAAAGGTGTGCTTCATGTAGCTATCAAATATTCCTGATTCAGAATTTTCATTTTTCAGTTATTTACCTCCCAAGTAGTTTCCCAGTTCCAAAATTAAAGAAGTATGTTTTCATACTCTTCATTCATTGACTATTCTACCATCATCTTAATACGTAAATATCATTTAAAATTTTCCTAGGTTACTGTAGGAAAATGCACTTGTAAGAATATTGTAGAGAATGCTAACCTATTGTTTTTGCTAGGAAATAAATGTCCAGTTGGAAGAGGAACTGTTTTCCTCCTTAACCAACTACAGAGAGGGAGAGGGGAAGCCCTTCTAGGAAGTAAAATCTAAGAATGTACAAGCCCATAAGAAGTTTTGGAGAAAGGTGTGAGTTAATTTATCCAGGCCCTCTGTGACTCATATAACCCCAATATGTACAATCTTTTAAAAATAACTATATACACATTAAAGATGAGAAGACCTTAGTCTCTATCACTCTCCTTGAATCAAACCACATTTTGCCGCTCATTCTATTTATATCTTCCATGCCATCTTGGCTATCCAAAGGGAGTCAGTCAACCCAGAAACTCTTCCTTTGGAAGTAGATTCAGGTGGGAAAAGATTTTCCCGTGCTATTGAGACCTACCTCTTACCAAGAACTTATGCTGCACATCAAGGATGTAACTTCTCAGGTGATCAGTTCATGCTTCAGTTCTACTGAATTTTCTGTGCTCTTTGAACTCTAATTTGGAATTGAAATTCCACTGTCTTGTGTTAGGAGTGGGGAGTGAGAATGTCTGGAGATGCGTTTGTATTTAAATGCTAGTCCTCTGAGTTGCTCAATGCTCTGGTCTTGGGCTTATAAGGAAAATAAAAATCAGCTTGAATGACCCAGCTGCTACAGTACAAGTCAAAGTCACTTCCATTCCTTGCCTTCCAGCCTTGACGTGCTCTAATGTAATCTTGTCTGCTGAAGCAAGAGGTGTGACCAGTGTGTTATTATCTGCATTTCAGCTATAAACTCCTTTGGCCTAATGGCACAGGGCGCTCCCTCTGCAGCATACCCCTCAGTCTGATCATGCCTCACTATGGAAGTGAGCTCTGGCCTCACCACCTGCCCCTTTCAACCTCATCAGCCTACATCCTGGATGTTCTAGCAACCTCTACTAATGCTACTGTTATGCCACATTTTTCTGCAATGCAAGGGTAAATAAAAGTTACATGCCTATCAGAAAATCAAGAGTTTCAAAGTAAATATAAGTTCTCTCATCATCTTTAATTGTCACTTGCTGTGGATGTCAAACTGACAGAGTAGCAGAATCTAATTTCCTTGTTTGATTCACCATGAAATTAAACTGAACTGACAATTTTTATTTTCACCTGGCAAATTCATCCAACACTATTTAAATCTAGCTAATCAAGTACAGTTATCTGCTGTGCACACTCATCTCCCCTACCACACCTCTGATTTGTAGGATCCCACTTCCTGGACTCCCTCTGACAGCTGTGCTTGGGATTACATTTACAGTTTTAGAAGGTGTAAAGGAATGCATGAACATAGTCAGCCAAGGTGCCAGCAAATGTATCATGTCACAAAATTACTCCTGAAAGATGAAAAAATAAATAAGAGTAGAAAACAAAACACTGTTAAAAAATACAACCAGTCAGAGGGTTTGGGGAAGTCTATGCTCAATAGAGTAGAAAATACCATTCTGAATTTAACCGATTTCTAGGAAAAAAGAAGTGTTTAACCTCTATAAGGAATAAATATAACCATTCAGAAACAGTATTGCAGTAGGAAGTGCCAAATATGTATTTTCCTGATGAAATGAGGCCATCTGTCATTGTGGGAGTGGCCACCAATAGGTGAACTGTAATTTCAGCTTTCAAATATAAGGAAGGCTCCACATCCTGGAGCCATTATACAATGTCCCAAGGCAAAGATCTATGATATTGTAGGGCACAAAAAAGGTCAAAGTCTCACCACGTAATCACTAGCCATTACCAGTAGCTCTCAAAGTATAACTTCAAAGACTGTCAATGAAGGAAAGAACTCTACTGAGTCCATGGAACATTAAATGGGTTTCCTGATGCCTGAGTCCAAGAGGAGGTGCATGTTTTCTGGATCCCAAAATACGAGTTGTAACATGTCATTGCCCCAAACATCTCTTCAGTTCCAGGCCCATTTCTTGATTCTGGCAATGACTTATCACAGACATGTGTCTGACCTTTGTTCTGAAACTGAAATGAATTTTAATGGGTTGAATATTAGTCCCAGGACAGCTTCAAAGATGAACAGAGGTTCTGAGTTGATTTCACATTGAAGACAAAAGCTAAAATATTTCTATATGTTGTGACTATTAACCATGTTAATAGAATTGGAGTAAACAAGTGGATCAACCCTTATAAAAATGTATACTATGCATGAAAATCAGCATGCAACTTCAGAAGGGCATTCATGGACTCTTTGAAGCCTTCCATTAACCAAACATAACCACAGCTACAATTCTGTGAGTGTTTTCCACATGCTGGACACCACTAACATCTTTCAGATATCAGCATATCATCTGCCTGCCTCTTCAGCCCTCCTGGAAAGAGTCATTAAAGTAAAAACTCTAGGCCACTCACTCTTGAGGGAGTCAAATGAACTTGCTCTGGTGACAAGCTACTCAAGTACAAATAAGTACCTGCAAAGTAGAAGTGGCTGCCATGGTAACTTTAATTAAGGCTTTTTATCTTAAATCACTTACTGTTTCCATTTCTCCCAACATCTTAGTATGTATAGCATTTTCCTCTTTATATGGAGTCAATCACATGTGTTTACTGAATCTCACAAATGACTTCTCTGGAGAAAGACTGGCTGAATCTGCATTTCCCCAAGTTTTCTCCAATGATTTTTGCACCTACAATATAACTTGAGTTTCTTTTGAACCATACCAGATATAATTCTCAAGTAATTTTTTTTCTTAAGTTTATTTGCAGATTTATATCCTTAGACCCTTGAAAGAAGACATTATTATCTGCATTTGATAGAATGGGAAGCAAAGACCCAGAGAGGCTTAATAACTCCTTGTCTACATGGCTCATGAATGGTAAAGCAAGATTTAAAATGTAATTTGGCCTGACTATAAAGCCTAAGTTCTGAGTTTCTGTGCTCTATTGCTCTAGATTTCAGGGTAAGAACCTCTGCTTAACAGCAGTGGTGTATTATAAAATTTATGAGACATTATCAAACACTAACTAGAATAGAATAAGCAATTAGAAGTTGACCTTAAGCACCTAATTAAATATCCAGGTTATTTCAGGCTGAGACGCAAGTTTAGACATTTCATTTCACAAATCCCATCCTATTCACTGACAGTAGTATCTTCCACAAATCTCCACCCAGCCAGCCAATTCTATTTATTAGATGACTATGTGACTGCCTATGGCCAAATGCGACAGAAAGGCTGGATCCAAGGAGAATCTGAATCCCAGAGTCTTAAATGTATATTTTTGCACATCATCCATGCTATTTTTAGGATAAATATGAACTATGAAAATATTTCCTCCTAGTAAACAGGAAAGAACAGGCTGCATGGAAACCCAGTGATTTAACCTTAAACAGTATGTTTAGGATAAAATCAAGAATTTATAAGGAGGAAAATGGACAGCCATCAATGTGCCAAATAAGACTGGAAGTTGGAAAACTATGCAAAGGAATGGGTAGACAGTCACAGGACAAATGAAGACACCAAAGAAGCAACTACTTTTAAGAACTAGGAAAAAAACAGATGGTCTAAAGGTAAAAACCAAGTCATGGAATAAAGGAAGTAAACAGAAGATACAGGCTTGTACTGCTCAAAGTACAAGACCATGTTGGAAGAATGTAAATTAACCCACAGTTTCTGTCTTTGAAAAAGTTTTGCTACTACTGCGACTGAGCAACTTCACTTTCACTTTTCACTTTCATGCATTGGAGAAGGAAATGGCAACCCACTCCAGTGTTCTTGCCTGGAGAATCCCAGGGACAGGGGAGCCTGGTGGGAGGCCGTCTGTGGGGTGGCACAGAGTCAGACATGACTGAAGCTATTTAGCAGCAGCAGAAGCAGCTACCATTTAAAGGAAAAAATAATAACAATATTAGCCCCAAGAGCCACACTAAAAAGTGGATTTAGTGATACAGTTAATTTACAGTTTGTTGAAAGCAACAATCTCATGGGCTGGCTACTAGTTACAAACAGTTCTGGGGACCATGTGTTAAAAGAATTGGTTTAACTTCAAAAGAGAAGAGACTGTCAACAGAAGTCTGAAAGCGTGAGCAGAGGGCCAAGTGGAAAGCAAATAGCGTCAACATCTGAGACAGGAGAGAAGACACAGCTTCCACAGAAGGATGCTACAAAGGAATAAAGTCATTAGAAGAAAGGGACAGAGAAAGGACTCTTTAGGAGGGGCAGAGGAGGAGGAGGTAGCTTCTCTGGTTGTGTACCTGTGTGCTCAGTCTCTCAGTTGTGTCTGACTCTTTGAGACCCATGCACTGTAGCCCACCAAGCTTCTCTGTCCATGAGATTTTGCAGGCAAGAATAGCGGAATGGGTTGCCATTTCCTCTCCAGGTGATCTTCCCAACCCAGGGATCAAACATGCATCTCCTGCATCAGCAGGCAGATTTCCTTTTTACCACTGAACCACCTGGGAAACCCTCTCTGCTCATGTAGAGAGCAGGGGGATGGAACAGGGAGATGATGTCATTACTGAGAGGGTACCCAGGCTTTTGGATGTTATCCCAGTATCTAGTGCAGACTGGAAAGAAGGGTGTCTCACTTTCAGGATGTGCTGGTGAAGGAAAACTTGAGGACTATTAAGAAGGCTTCAAGCATATTTTTAGTGTAAACCATCATTCTGAATATCCCTTTTATGATGACTGGTTAAAATAATTTATACTCAAGTATCACACTGAAGACTTTTATCATTGATAAAGTATAGTTCCATTAGCTAAGGAGTGCCTATATCTTGAAAGTGGTTCTTGGCAAAGATGATGATAACTGATTATATTCATTTGCTAGGGCTGCCATAACAACGTACCACAGACTGGATGGTTTACACAACAGAAATTTATTTTCTCAGAGTTCTGGTGGCTAGGTTAAGGTGTCAGCAGGGTTGGTTTCTTCTGAGACTGTTATCTGGCTCATAAATGACTATTTTCTCCTTGTCTCTTCACAAGGTACATGTATATGTCCTAGACTCCTTTTAAGGACACGAATCATATGGGATTAGGGCCCATCTAATGATGTAGTTTCAATTTAATTACCTCTTTACAGACCTTTCTCCACAAATACGGCCATTTTATGGGGTTTGCTGTTGTTGCTATTCAGTTGCTTAGTCGTGTCTGACTCTCTGCGACCCCATGGACTGTAGCCAGCTAGGCTCCACTGTCCATGGGGTTCTCCTGGCAAGAATATTGGAGTGGGTTGCCACTTCCTTCTCCATTTTATGAGGTTACTTGGGGGCTAAGGCTTCAGTGTAGGATTTGGGGGTCATAGCCCATAACACTGATAAAGCTCCAATCCATTGAGAAACACAGTGAACACATCATGCCATGTGCAACCATGCTCCCTACACCAGGCTGTGACTAGCACAGCACATTCCAAACAGAGTGGGAGGTAGGTTTGCGGGCCTCAGTTCATTTTGGTTAGCTGGCTGGTTTTCAGCCACTTCCCCAATATTTTTCAAATTCTCTTTGAATCAACTGTCAATTGTATAATATTTCACATTGAAAATAAGATTAGAAGAGGGATCCACATAGCCAGAGAGAAAAGCTGGACATAATGGTGAACAGAATCTAGGGTTATGAGTGGCACAGCTCAATTCAAAACATCTTAACACAGGATCACATGGTAAATTTGAGGGATTTGTGTTCTTGATACTTTTCTTAATCCATTGCAAAGTACTCTTTATACACACAGCTACATCTTCTTCAAATAATCCAAGACACGTTTTAGAAAATTCAGAACTTGCAGTCTATAATTTAGACCTCTAGCCATCAAAATCCAATGCATTTACTTCAGTGAATCCAGATATCTGAAACTTTCTTTGTCTACCCTGTCTTCCATTGGATTAGCATGTTTATCTTTTGAAGTCAATTGGATGACGACATGGCTTTCCTCTACCTTTGGGGTATTTCCTCCCCATTCAATTAGTTCCCTTCTGAAGGCAAAAAGTTTATCTAGGTATCCCACTCATTGAAAGATGCTATATCATTTGCAATAAGTAGGAGCAAGCACTAAAAGTGATCAGTTTGGATGGGACCCATCAGAATTGGAATCCTTCTGCAAGGCTTATGTGCAGGATTTAATTTTACTTCATTCCCTTTATAGAGAACACCCAACCTGCTCTGATTCCTTGCTCATTAACAGCTTAAATCATGCAAAATGTTAAAAGTCACTGTTGCAATGGTATTTGATAGAGAATTTAAATTAGACTACAGAGAAAAATGACAGTACTCCTCTGAGGCTGTATGATTCATTTCTTGGTATCAAATCAAAAGTTGAAAATGCAATGCAATTTTATAATGAACAGAAGCACTGCCTCTGGCCCTCACAGCTCTCCAAAAATAGCCAGAACAAGGCTGACCAAAATTCAGAAGGGTCTTATGCATATATATGTATAATTTTATATATATATATATTTCTCTCTCTCCATACACACACACACATACACACACATATATATATTCATTCCTCCCACCGACTCTCTTTCCAATTTTGGGACCCTATATCCCTCTGTCTCTTGGTCTTCTCATTCTCTTTCTCTGTCTCTACTACTCTTATTTATTCTGACTCTGTCTATGCCTCCTCTGGGTCTCTCTTTGTCACTTACTCTGTCTCTCTCAGTCCTTTTCCTTCTCTTGCTCCCTCTTGATCTGTATGCTTCTTGATCTTTTTCTTTATTCCTGCCTGTCTTGTTTTCTTAACCACATATCTAAGTCTCTTTTACTATGTGAATCTTTCTTTGTTCCCATACAGACACTCTCTCACTCTCAACAGTGTTTAGAGCAATCGCATTTTGATATACTCCTTTTTTTATAGAGAAGCTGTTTTTCAAGAGGCTTGCAAATCCCCTCTGCATGCTGAGACAAGGAGGAGCTCTTTCTGGTTTCTTCTCTTCCAGGCTGTGCATGGATTTCACGGATCATCCAGCAGAGGAAGTGCAACTAGCACTTTCTACACCTCTTTACCCTGGAAACTAAATATATGCCCTTCTTTCAGACTTAAGCTCAGCATGAAACCTGCTAGGAGGGTCTCAAATCTTCATCGTAGGCGGTTTGTCCACAGCCAGTCTGCTGAAGCCATCCTCTTGCTTTTGCTACTTTTGCCATTTTAAGTGACTTCTGGGTAACTTAACATAAAGCCCTACACAATATTTCAGTTTTATGCTTCATTTCTAAACCTCATGATAGAACTCAAGGGATGAATAGCTTGTCGGGTCTGAAGAAGAGAGATTATGAAAAGGATTTGAGTTTAGACTTTTGAATAGTGCAAGGGGCTTGACGTGGTACAGAGGAAATTGAAAGTGAAAGTGGAGTGAAAGTCGCTCAGTCATGTCCAACTCTTTGTGACACCATGGACTCTTTGTGACCCTATGTCCGACTCTTTGTGACTCCATGGACTGTATAGGGGTCAGTCCATGAAAGTTCCATGAAATTCTCTAGGCCAGAATACTGAAGTGGATAGCCTTTTCCTTCTCCAGGGGATCTTCTCAACCCAGGGATCAAACCCAGGTCTCCTGCATTGCAGTCGGATTCTTTACCAGCTGAGCCACCAAGGAAGTCCAAGAATATTGGATTGGGTAGCCTATCCCTTCTCCAGGGCACCTTCCTAACCCAGGAATTGAACTAGGGTCTCTGCATTGCAGGTGGATTCTTTACCAACCGAGCTATGAGGGAAGCCCCACAAAGGAAATTAGGGGCCAGAAAACCAAGGAAGAAACTCTTTACAGGCAAGTATGCACATTAGTTGGAAAATGGTGTGTTCTGTACATTTTATACAGTTAATTGCAGAGTTGTTGGGAAAAATAAAACAGCGCCCTCATCACGTTACTGTATAATTACCATTGTTTCCTAAGAAGTTACTATGTAGTTACTACATTATTACAGAAAAATAAAACATGTTATTTCATGGTAACTATGCAATTAGTTCATGTCACTACCAAATGCACACCTACTGAACCAACAAAGAAAGTGTTCTATTTTTTCCCCTCTGTGCTCATAAGTCATAATATTGTCCCTCTTTTAGAAATGACATAAAGAATAAATGTACTAACATGAGAAATATGCAGATTATGGTTTTTCCTTTTTTTTGGTAATCAAATGAATACCTTGGAAACTACAGATGCAAATTAGTTAGCACACCAGATAGGTTGGAAGACAAACAGATTCTATCAAGCAAATCTACTGCATTTAATATGTTGGGAACAATGAGTTCATTTGGGGCTCTGGTTAGGGGTACCTTGGTGAGCCAAGGGCCTTGGTGGTTAAAAGGAATGAGAAAAGGATTAAACACAGCCCCCTGCAGGCTGAAAGCACAGCAAACAAAAACTGGTACCTTGTTATGTGTACATTCACAGTAGAACTTTAGTTTCTGTTGCACATACTGCAAAGGAAAAATGTAATGTTTCGATATTTAAATCAGTTCTATAAAAAGCAGACCACTTGGTAAAAGTTTGAATTCCCTTTCAGAAGTTGGTCTGATAATACAAAAAAGATTTAGTTTTAGAAAGAGCGGGGTACAGTGTATTCTTTGCTAAAGCCAGTGTGTCTTTATACTCAAAGCCCTATGTACAATCATCTTTCTATGAAGCTAATTGCAAACTGCTTCAAATAATGAGAATGGGTCTGTTTATTGTAACTAATTGATTTCCAATACTTCAGAATTAATTGGGCAGAACAGGTCATCCCAGGCTTTCTTTGAGGCATGTTTTAATGGGCTCTGAATTTAAGGAATTAACGGATAGATTAGTATAATTTATTTTCACATTTGCTTTTTTTTTTCCTCTAGAAACAGCTTTTCTTTTCCGAGGAAGAAACCCTATCCTTGCTCTTCTTCTCACCCCTTTCTTTTTTACCACACAACATTCAACTCACCTCTTTATTTCTAGCAGGAAAATGCCTCAGCTTCCTAGCTGTTCTGACTTTAAATTCTAACCATGAAAGTAAAGAGTCACAGGAATCATCTGAACTCACTAAATTCTTCAGAGTATGCCAGCCACCCTTATTGACTGACTAAAGGATACCTGGGAAAACTTTGTCTTCTCACATATATAGTACTTATATTTACAGATTTCATAACTCATACCTGGTGTGCTATTTTTAGAAATGTAGGTTGAATTCAATACCAGTTTCCATTCTTATTAGCACATTTTAAGTGTTCAAAAGAAGAAAAGCAAATAAAACTTTCATCAGTGAAGCAGTTACCTAAATTCCTGATGGTCTAATTCAACAATTGTCAGTCATGAAAATATGTATGTATCATTTTAAAGGAAGGATAATCAAATACCTATGATAATCTTTATTCAAGACAGATCATAGAGATCAGATCCCCTACAGGCAGACGCAAATAGAACTAAACCTAAGTTTCCATGTGATTAAAGCATGGCTATTGTGTCTTCCTCATCTTTCACCTAACTCAGCCTTTCCTGGATCCAACTTTTAGGACTTTTATTACACATACAACACAATCATTCAGTTAAGCATCACCCCAAATCCTTTGTTTGTGGTTAATTAAAAAAAAAACCCTCATTCTTCAAAATGAGAAGCATAGTACTGTAGGCAGTATTTTTTTTTAAAGATTTTTTAGATGCAGGTCATTTTTAAAGTACTTGTTGAATTTGTTACAATATTGCTCCCATTCTATGTTTTGGCTTTTTGGCTGCAAGACATGTGGGATCATAGCTCCCAGACCAGGGACTGAACATGCACCCTCTGCATTGGAAGGTGAAGTCTAAACAACTGAATTGCCAGGAAAGTCCCTGTAGGCAGAATTCTAAAATGGTTTGCAAGATTTCCCATATCCCTGACCTACATACCTTGCATAATCCCTGGGATTGCTAGCATAATGGGTTTTACCCAATAACTGATGATGTTTAAAAAGGGAAAAAAAAAAAAACCAGATTACCCAGGTGGGCCTGACCCAGTCATATGAGGCCTTGCTCCTCTCTGGTCACACAAAAGGAGGTCAGAAAGATGTGCACTCATGGGTGTAGAAGAAAGCCAGCATCCATGTGTGAAACATCCATGTAGGGATCACATGGAAAAGAACTGCAGATTGTCTCTAGAAGCTGAGGGTGGTCCCCAACCAACAGCTAGGAAAATATGAGTACCTTGAATTCTGCAACCACAAGGAAATGAGTTGTGCCTATCACCTGTGAGTCTGGAAGAAGACTCCAAGCTCAGATGAAAATGCTGACCTGGCTGACACCCTAATTTTAGCCTGGTGAGACCCTCAACATGGAATCCAGTCACACCATGCCAAATACCTGAGCTACAAAAAATGTGAGATAACAATTTTCTGTTGTTTTAAGCCAGTACATTTGGGGTACTCCATTAAGCCAAACTGAGAAATAGTACAATTGGAAAGAAAGCATTCAACCTGGAAGATTTTTTTCATGCTTACGCTTTTCATCCCAGACATCTTCAGTTCAGTTCAGTTGCTCAGTCATGTCCGACTGTTTGCAGACACTTTGGAGATACACTATCGAGGTTTTGGCACCATATTGGTTTTTCTCTGGCAAAGCGTCAGACACAAGATTCAATATTAACTGGTCATACCTAGCATGTAAAGATTTTGTGGTCAAAAAAATGTAATACAACCAGAGGTCCCCCAGGAGTATCCATATGCTCTGTCAATATAAGTTCTTTTAGAAAAAAAACATGTTTCTACTCACACCATCATGGTTTTTTTTTTTTTTTTTAGAAAAGTCTAAATAAATACTCATGAAGCTCATTGCCAGGGCTTTGTTTTGTTTGACGCATCCCTGGGCTGAAAGTGTAAATGATTGCATTCTCCGGGATGCTATACTTCACAGACAAAGGAAGGAGAGAAAAATGCAGCTTTGCATCAGCCCACATTGCATTCATGAAAGTCACAAAAAACATAAGGTTTCAGCTCACACAGTAGATGTTACTTTGTTAAAAACTATCCCATCAACCTCCCACACAGGAACCCCAAGAGGAAGCCTGATATTGGCAAACATGCAAAGACACACAACACTGTGTGTTCATTTGATGAATGTCACTACAGATAAAGATATTACAACAATTTTTGCAAAGTAGAAATCATGGATAAACTGTCATTTAAAAGGACAGTCACATGGTCTTAAAAGTAAGTCACGTTACGGTATGTGAAGCATCCCAACTGTGTTTTTATGTATGTTCGGAAGGCTGCCTGTCACTTGTCATCAGTCATGTCTCATTGAAGAATTTGGGGTAGAGGGCTTGTTCTGTTTGGTCTACTTGTTTTTTATATATGAAATATATAACATAAATATTGTGTATGTCTTTTGTCTTCTAATGAAAGAATCTGCTTTTTAATAATACCTTTATTGAGACATAGTTAAAGTAACATAAATTCACCTGTTTAGTGGTATTTCATATATGCACAGAGTTGTGCAGTCATCACCACTATCTAATTTTAGAACATTTTTATAACCCCATAATGAAATCCTGTTTCTAGCTATTAGTAGTGGGAACTCCCCGTTCCCTCCCCCCAGCCCCTGGCAACGTCTAATCTACTTTTTGTCTTTACAGATCTGCCTATTCTGGATATTTCATCTATATAAAATCATTAAATATGTAGCCTATTGTGTCTAATTTCTTAGCATAATGTTTTCAAAGTTCATCCATGTCATAACATAAATCAGTACTTCATTCCACCTTAAGACCAGATAATGTCTCATTGAATGGACATACTCCATTTTATTTAACCATTCATTGATGGACACTAGTGTTGTTTCTGCTTTTTGACTGTGATCAATAATGCTGCTAGAAACACTCATGTACAAGTTTTTTGGGGGTCTATGCTTTCATTTTTCTTGAGAATGGAACTGTTAGATTATACAATATTTCCATGTTGAACATTTTGAGGAACTAGATAACTATTTTCCAGAGTAGTTGCACCATTTTAAAATATGACCAATAATGTTTAAGATTTCCAATTTCCACACATACTCACTAACACTTGTTACCATCTGACTTCTTTCTAGATGTCCTAGAGGTATGAGGTATTATCTAACTGAAGTTTTGGTTTGTGTTTGTGTTTAATTAATTTATTTATTTTAATTGGAGGCTAATTACTTTACAATATTGTGGTGGTTTTTGCCATACCATGGGTGTACATGTGTTCCCCATTCCGAACCCCGCCTCCCACCTCCCTCTGCATCCCATCCCTCTGGGTTGTCCCAGTGCACTGGGTTTGAGTGCCCCATTTCATGCATTGAACTTGGACTGATCATCTGTTTCACATATGGTAATACACATGTTTCAGCTCATGCAACTTAATACCAGAAAAATAAATGACCCAATCAAAAAATGGGCCAAAGAACTAAACAGACATTTCTCCAAAGATATACAGATAACTAACAAACACATGGAAAGATGCTCAATATCACTCATTACCAGAGACATGCAAATCAGAACCACAATGAGGTACCATCTCACTGCAGTTTTAATGTATATTTCCCTAATAATCATTAACATTGAGTATCTTCTCCTATGCTTATTGGATGTTTGTATATCTTTGACTTAATATCTATCCTAGTCATTTACCCATTTTTTTTTAAATTGGGTTACTTGTCTTTTCTTTGTTAAGCTGTACAAATTCTTAAAATATTCTGGATATAAGTCCTTTATTGGATACGTAAGATTTTCAAGTATTTTCTCCCATTCTGTGGGCTATTTTCTTATTTTCCTGATGCACATGAATTTTTATTTTGATGATATCCAATATATCTATTTTTTGCTGTTATTTTTTGTACTTTTTGCATCATATAGGAAAAACCATTGACTAATCCAAAGTAGTAAAGATGTCTTCTTAAAGAAGTTCATAGCTTTAACTCTCATATTTAGGTCTGTAGTTCATTTTTTGTTTATTTTTGTATATGACATAAAATAGGGATCCAATTTCAGTCTTTTGCATGTGGTTATCCACTTGTCCCAGGAACACTTGTTGAAAAGACTATTTTCTACCATTGAATTTTCTTGGCACCCTTATCAAAAGTCAATTGAGTATAAATGTATGGACTTATTTCTGGACCCTCAATTGTATTCTACTGATGAATATGTATATCCTTATGCCAGTACCACACTTTCTTGATTACACTATCTTTGTAGTAAGTTTTGAATAGGGAAATATGTGTCCTCCAAGTTTGTTCTTTTTTAAGATTGTTGTGGTTATTCTGGGTCCCTAGCATTTCCATATGAATTTTAGGATCAATGTGTCAATTTTTGCAAATAAATTGAATTAGATTTAGATAAAAGTTGCATTAACTTTAAATTTATATAAAGGTTGCATGACTTAACAAAGTCAAATTGAGGAGTATTGTCATCTTAACCTCTTAAAACCTCTAATCGATGAACATGAAAAATCTTTATATGTATTAGATTTTCTTTCATTTCTTTCAAAATATTTTGTAGATTTAAGTGTATAAGTCTTATACCTATATGCTATATTTTGGAAATTGTATTAATTTTTGTTTTTATAAATGAAATTATTCTCTTAAGTTCATTTTCTAATTGTTCATGCTAATGAAAATAATAATTCTCCTAATGTTTAGGAGAATATGACTGGTGAATTCTAGGACGCTACAACCACGTCAAAGACATTCTTCACAGCTCTATCATAGTTGTGTTACACTTGCAAGAAATTTTCTGTCTTTCTGTTTCTCATATAAAATACCTCTTGATTCTTAACTAATAAGAACATTTATTTTTAAAAAATAACTATAAATATAGTGGCAACTACCTATATTTTTTGATTCAGACAACAAACATATGCCAGGCACTATTCTAGGTGCTTGATATATTTAAGTGCTAGAGGTAGATGCATCAGTGAGCAAACCAGCAAAGATCCATGCTTCCTCAGAACTCACCATTTTTATGCCCAGCATTGGTTCAGAGTTTGAAGAAGAAAAATAATAAGAATTTTATTTTGTCCTTAAGAAAACTGCAATGTGGTTGAGAGACTGAATAAATTAATAGGCTGACATTTGGCATGGACATAACTGTTACATACACATACACATTGCTTAAACTCATTTAACTATATTTACTAAGGAGTAAGATCAAGAACCTATGTTAAGTGCTGATTAAGACATGGCCCAAGGGCTACCCTGGTGGTTCAGTGGTTGGGAGTCCATCTCCCAATGCAGGGGATACAAGTTCAATCCCTGATTCAGGAAGATCTCAAATGCTGCAGGACAACTAAGTTCATCCACCACAACTACTGAGCCTACATTCCCTAGAGCCTGTGCTCCACAACAAGAAAAGCCACTGCAATGAGAAGCCCACACACAAGTAGAGAGTAGCCCCCACCCCCACCCTGCCTGCTTGGTGCAACTCAAGAAAGTCCATGCACAGCAGTGAAGACCCAGCACAGCCCACCTTCTCCCCCAAAAAGACATGGCAAGACCTCAAATTACTTGCGTCTTCAAATGAGAGCTGTACAGTCAGTAATGGTACTAGATGGTATAAGATAAGCCACAAATAAAAGATCAAATAGTTTTGGAGATAAGAGATCCAGCTATACTCATAAAAGTGGAGAAATTTAAGTTGAGGCTGTATGATTAATATTTGGATCAGTAAGCATCATTACGAGCTGGAGTTTCATTATCCAACCAGTCCATTCTAAAGGAGATCAGCCCTAGAATTTCTTTGGAAGGAATGATGCTAAAGCTGAAACTCCAGTACTTTGGCCACCTCATGCGAAGAGGTGACTCATTGGAAAAGATTCTGATGCCGGGAGGGATTGGAGGCAGGAGGAGAAGGGGACAACAGAGGATGAGATGGCTGGATGGCATCACTGACTCGATGGACGTGAGTCTGAGTGAACTCCGGGAGTTGGTGATGGACAGGGATGCCTGGCGTGCTGCAATTCATGGGGTCGCAAAGAGTTGGACACTACTGAGCGACTGAACTGAACTGAACTTCATTATTATAAGGAAAATTAATATATATATCCTTCTTTGTATAGTCTAACTACATGTATGTATGTATCTAATGAGTGAAAGTTGCTCAGACATGTCTGACTCTTTGTGACCCCAAGAACTATACAGTCCATGGAATTCTCCAGGCCAGAATACTAGAGTGGGTAGCCTTTCCCTTCTCCAGGGGATTTTCCAAACCCAGGGATCAAATCCAGGTCTGCCACATAGCAGGCGGATTTTTTACCAGCTGAGCCACAAGGAAAGCCCATATATGTATATATACATATATATATGTACTTGTGTATATATTAATATGTGTACACACACATACACATTATATATCTATACACACACACATTTACTTATGTAGTCTAATTTAATCCTGCATGAAGAGAAGATGATAGAGGAAAAGACAGAAGAGGAAGAGTAGGCAAAGGGAAAAGAAGAGGATAAATAAAAGGAAATGATGGAGGTGCATGAAAGAGGAGGGGATGACAAAAATTTTTTGAGTATATTATACATGGAAGACATTGAATTGGGCACTCTACATAAACTGTCTCATTTTCTATTCATAAAAGTCCAAGAAAGAAAGCATTACTCTAATCTCTGTTTTATAAATAACAAAGGCCTAGCTAGATAATTTAACAGGTAACTTATGCAAAGTCTTACATTCAGTAAGTTAAAAAGGCAACAATTTGTCCCTGAGTTTGCCTACTCACTTATATTTTCTTCAGGTAGAAAGATCACTAAAGGTTACAGTTTTAAAAAAGAAGGAAAATAATCTCCATGAAATCTTGAGCAATCCTTACCAATCATACTAAAGTAAAAGCTAGTGAATGAAATCACAAAATAAGGCACTTAATTCCCGTTCTCCTACTCCCAGCACCTGGTGCAGTGCCAGGCACACTGGAAGGATATAATCATATTTGAAAACCAATGATACTTTGAAAAAATATTAGGAAAAATATAAAGATCATGGAGTAGCACTACAGAAGCCAAGGAAGCCTCAAATAAGAGGAAAAGGTGATGAATTATATCTAATGTTACAGAGACTGCAAGAGACTGCAAGAAAACTGAAGACTAACAAAAAACCAAGTTCAACAATTGAAAGGCCTTTTCATTTTCTTACTGGTGTTATCATTCAGTTATTCTTGCTGGTCTTTAATCAATTAACATGTAAAACTAGATGCAGAGGCTACATTTTGATGAATTTTGACACTTATATACTATATAAACCACCATAATCAAGATGCAAATAGCTCTGTCACTCCCCAATATTCCTTATGTAATGGTGTCTTTTAATGATAGTATTTCTTAGTTGTAACATACTTCAATTTGGATCAATAGAGTTTCTTTTCATTAACAGAACTTCTTAGTTTTAGTCTAATATACTAATTTTTCATTTATATTTTGTAGATCTTGTATTAAATCTTTCCACACTGTTCAGTACAGAAGTCCCTTAAAAACTAAAAATAGAACTGTCCTATAATCCTGCACTCCACTCCTGGGCATATATTCAGAGAAAACCATAATTCAAAAAGATATATGCACCTCAGTGTTCATTGCAGGACTATTTGCAAAAGTCAGGACATGAAAGCAATCTAAATGTCCAAAGACATATGAATGGATAAAGAAGATGTGGTGTGTGTGTGTATATATATATAACACATAGCCACTAAATATATATATATATATGAATATTAATAAGCCATAGATAAAGAAATAATGTCATTTGCAACAACATGGATGAACCTAGAGATTATACTACTATGCGAAGTAAGTTAAAGACAAATATCATATGATATCACCTGTACATAGAATCTTTAAAAAATGATACAAATGAGCTTATGTGCAAAACAGAAATAAAATAAACATATGTTTACCTAAAAGGAGAGGGGGAGGAGTGACAAATTAGGAGTTTGGGATTAACATATATAAAGTCAGTTCAGTTCAGTCTCTCAGTCATGTACGACTCTGCAACCCCATGGACTGTAGCATGCCAGGCTTCCATGTCCATCACCAACTCCTAAAGTTTGCTCAGACTCATGACCATCGAGTTGGTGATGCGATCCAACCATCTCGTTCTCTGTTGTCCCCTTCTCCTCCTGCCTTCAAACTTTCCCAGCATCAGGGGCTTTTCTAATGAGTCAGTTCTTTGCATCAGATGGTCAAAGTACTGGAGTTTCATCTTTAGCATTAGTCCTTCCAATGAATATTCAGGACTGATTTCCTTTAGGATGGACTGGTTGGATCTCCTTGCAGTCCAGGGGATTCTCAAGAGTCTTCCCCAACACAACAATTCAAAAGCATCACTTTTTCAGTGCTCAGCTTTCTTTATAGTCCAATTCTCTCATCCATACATGACTACTGGATAAATCATAGCTTTGACAAGACGGACCTTTGTCTGCAAAATAAAGTCTCTGCTTTTGATCTTGCTGTCCAGGTTGATTATAGCTTTTCTTCCAAGGAGCAAGCATCTTTTAATTTCATGGCTGCAGTCACCATCTGCAGTGACTTTGGAGCCCCCCAAAATAAAGTTCCTCACTGTGTCTATTGTTTCCCCAACTATAAGCCATAAAGTGATGGGACCAGATGCCATGATCTTAGTTTTCTGAATGTTGAGTTTTAAGCCAGGCTTTTCACTTTCCTCTTTCACTTTGACCAAGACACTCCTTAGTTTTCCTTCACTTTCTGCCATAAGGGTGGTGCCTTCTGCGTATCTAATGGTATTGATGTTTCTCCTGGCAATCTTCATTCTAGCCTGTGCTTCATTCACACCAGCATTTCACATGATGTACATTGCATAGAAATAAAATAAGCAAGGTGACAATAAACAGCCTAGATGTACTTCTTTCCCAATGTGAAATAGGTCTGGTCTTCCATGCCCAGCTCTAACTGTTGCTTCTTGACTTGCATACAGATTTCTCAGGAGGCAGGTCAGGTGGTCTGGTATTCTCATCTCTTTAAGAATTTCCCACAGTTTGTTGTGATGAACACAGTCAAAGCCTTTGGTGTAATCAATAAAGCAGATGTAGGTGTTTCTCTGGTATTGCCTTGCTTTTTCAATGACCCAACAGATGTTGGCAATTTGATCTCTGGTTCCTCTGCCTTTTCTAAATCCAGCTTGAACACCTGGAAGTTCACAGTTCACATACTGTTGATGTCTGGCTTGGAGAATTTTCAGCATTCCTTTGCTAGCATGTGAGATGAGTGCAATTGTGCAGGACTTTGAACATTCTCTGGCATTGCCTTTCTTTGGGATTGGACTGAAAACTGAACTTTTCCAGACCTGTGTCCACTGCTGAGTTTTCCAAATTTGCTGGCATACTGAGTGTGGCAGTTTAACAGCATCATCTTTTAGGATTTGAAATAGTTCAACTGGAATTCCATCACCTCCACTAGCTTTTCTCATAGTGATTCTTCCTAAGGCCTACTTGACTTCCTATTCCAGGATGTCTGGCTCTAGGTGAGTGATCACACCATCATGGTTATCTGGGTCATGTAGATCTTTTTTGTATAGTTCTGTGTATTCTTGCCATCTCTTCTTAATATCTTCTGCTTCTGTTAAGTCCATACCATTTCTGTCCTTTATTGTGCCCATCATTGTATGAAATGTTCCCTTGGTATCTCTAATTTTCTAAAAATGATCTCTAGTCTTTCCCCTTCCATTGTTTTCCTCTATTTGTTTGAATTGATCAGTGAGGAAAGCTTTCTTATTCTTTGGAACTCTGCATTCAAATGGGTGTAACTTTCTTTTTCTCCTTTGCCTTTAGCTTCACTTCTTTCCTCAGCTATTAAGGCCTCCTCAGACAAACATATTGCCTTTTTGTATTTCTTTTTGTTGAGGATGGTTTTGATCCCTGCCTTCTGTACAATGTCACAAACCTCCATCCATAGATTTTCAGGCACTCTGTCTATCAGATCTAACCCCTTGAGTCAATTTCTCACTTCCACTGTATAATCATAAGGTCATACCTGAATGGTCTAGTGGGTTTTCCTACTTTCTTCAATTTAAATCTGAATTTGGAAATAAGGAGTTCATGATCTGAGCCATGGTCAGCTCCCGGTCTTGTTTTTGTTGACTGTATAGAGCTTCTCCATCTTTGGCTGCAAAGACTATAGTCAATCTGATTTCAGTATTGACCATCTGGTGATGTCCAAGTGTAGAGTCTTGTGATATTGGAAGAGGGTGTTTGCTATGACCAGTGCATTCTCTTGGCAAAACTCTGTTAGCCTTTGACCTGCTTCATTTTGTACTCCAAGGCCAAATTTGCCTGCTACTCCAAATATCTCTTGACTTCCTACATTTGCATTCCAATCCTTACAATTAAAAGGACACATTTTTGGGGTGTTAGTTCTAGAAGGTCTTGCTGGTCTTAATAGAATCATTCAACTTCAGCTTCTTAAACATTACTGGTTGGGGCATAGGCTTGGATTACCATGATATTGAATGGTTTGCCTTGGAAAATAACAGAGATCATTCTGTTGTTTTTGAGATTGCATCCAAGTACTACATTTTGGAATCTTGTTGAATCTGACGGCTACTCCATTTCTTCTAAGGGATTCTTGCCCACAGTAGTAGATATAACAGCCCCATTTGAGTTAAACTCACCCATTCCAGTCCATTTTAGTTCTCTGATTCCTAGAATGTCAACATTCACTCTTGCCATCTCCTGTTTGACCACTTCCAATTTGCATTGATTCATGGACCTAACATTCCAGGTTCCTATGCAGTACTGTTCTTTGCAGCATCAGACTTGACTTCCATCAACAATCACATCCGCAACCAGGCATTGTTTTAGCTTTGGCTCCATCTCTTCAATCTTTCTACAGTTATTTCTCCACTCTCCTCCAATAGCATGTTGGGCACCTACCAGCCTGGGGAGTTCATCTTTCAGTGTCCTATATTTTCCCTTTCCATACTATTCATGGAGTTCTCAAGGCAAGAATACGGAAGTGGTTTACCATCCCCTTCTCCAGTGGACCACATTTTGTCAGAACTCTCCACCATGACCCATCTCTCTTGGGTAGCTCTCCACAGCATGGCTCATAGTTTCACTGAGCTAGACAAGGCTGTCGTTCATGTGACCAGTTTGATTAGTTTTCTGTGGTTGTGGTTTTCATTCTGTCTGCCCTCTAATGGAGAAGGATAAGAGGCTTATTGAAGCTTCCTGTTGGGAGAGACTGACTGAGGGGAAACTGGGTATTGTTCGGATGGGCAGGGCCATGCTCAGTAAATCTTTAATCGATGGGCAGGGTTGTGTCCCCTCCCTGTTGTTTGATCTGAGGCCAAACTCTGGTGGAGGTATGATGATAATGGCAACCTCCTTTAAAAGGTCCCGTGCACACCCTGCCGCACTCAGTGCCCCTGACCCTGCATCAGGTTACCGCTGACCCACGCTTCTGCCAGAGACTCCTGGACATTCACAGGCAAGTCTGGATCAGTCTCTGTACGGTTACTGCTCCTTTCTCCTGGGTCCTGGTGGCACAAGCTTTTGTTTGTGCCCTCCAAGAGTCTGCTTCCCCAGTCCTGTGTAAATTCTGTAATCAAATCCCACTGGCCTCTAACCTCAAATTTCCTGGGGGTTCTCAGTCCCCTTGCCAGATCCTTAGGTTGGGAAATCTGTTTTGGGTCCTAGAACTCTCTTAACAGTGCGAGAATTTCTTTGGTATAATTGTTCTGGAGTTTGCAGGTATGGGGTTTGATTGAAAATGCGATTTTGCCCCCCCCCCCCCACCATCTTACTGGGGTTTTTCCTTTGCCCTTGGATATGGGGTCTCTTTTTTGGTGGGATCAAATATTCTCTTGTCAATGGCTGTTCAGCAGTGAGTTATAATTTTGGAGTTTTCACAGGTGAAGATATATATACTACTATATATAAAATATTTAAACAGAAAGGACCTCCTGTGTAACACAGCAAACTATACTCAACATTCTGTAAGAACCTATATGGCAAAAAAATCTATAAAAGAATATATATAACTGAATCACTTTGCTGTATACCTGAAACTAACACAACATTGTAAATCAACTGTGTTGTCAGTTGCTCAGTCATGCCTAACTCTTTTGTGACTCCATACACTGTAGCTCCAGGCTTCTCTCCATGGGAATTTCAGGCAAGAATACTGGAGTGAGTAACCACTTCCTACTCCAAAATCAACTATGCTTCAATTTAAAAATTTGAAAAAAGAAAAAAATCTTTATGTGATGAAGAAATTTGTGCATGTTGTGTTTTAGTTTTACTGTTTTGATAGTCACAATAACCTATCTGTAATCCAACTATTACAGACTACTATTATCTGTAAAAAGCAGAGACATTACTTTGCCAACAAAAGTCCGTCTAGTCAAAGCTATGTTTTTTCCAGTAGTCATGTATGGGTGTGACAGTTGAATTGCAAAGAAAGCTGAGAACCAAAGAATTGATGCTTTTGAATTGTGGTGTTGGAAAAGACTCTTGAGAGTCCCTTGGACTGCAAGGAGATCCAACCAGTCTATCCTAAAGGAGATCAGTTCTGAGTTTTCATTGGAAGGACTGATGCTGAAGATGAAACTCCAATATTTGGCCACCTGATATGAAGAAGTGACTCATTGGAAAAGACGTTGATGCTGGGAAAGATTGAAAGCAGGAGGGGAAGGGGATGACAGAGGATAAGATGGTTGTATCATGTCACCAACTCAATGGGCATGAGTTCGAGTAAGCTCTGGGAGTTGGTGATGGACAGGGAAGCCTGGCATGCTGCAGCCCATGGGGTTGCAAAGAGTCAGACATGACTGAGTGACTGAACTGAACTGAACTGAATCCAACTACACATCAGCTGAAGAAACTGAATAGTGTGTATACCTATTAAAATGTATAAAATTTTAATGTCAACTTAATGTTCATCAAGAGATGAATAGATAAATCTGGTATATCCATAAAATGAAATATTACTCAGAAATAAAGAAGAATGAACTTTTCTACTGAACGTATCTTAAAATAATGATGTTGTGACAGAAGCCAGACACAAAAATACACTTTCTGTGTGATTCCTTTTATATAAAAACTGTCTCATGAAAACTATAGGGATAGAAAGCAGATCAGCAGTTGTTTGGAGGTGGAGCAAATGGGATAGGAAGAAAAAATTATAATAGCACACTAGGGGAGAAGGCAATGGCAACCCACGCCAGTACTCTTGCCTGGAAAATCCCATGGATGGAGGAGCCTTGTAGGCTGCAGTCCATGGGGTCACTAGGAGCCGGACACGACTAAGCGACTTCACTTTCATGCATTGGAGAAGGAAATGGCAACCCACTCCAGTATTCTTGCCTGGAGAATCCCAGGGATGGGCCTGGTGGGCTGCCATCTATGGGGTCACACAGAGTCGGACACGACTGAAGTGACGCAGCAGCAGCAGCATCTCTTCATTCATTCTGGACTATAGATTCAGCAAAAACAAGACTGGGAGCTGACTGTGGCTCAGATCATGAACTCCTTATTGCCAAATTCAGACTTAAATGAAGAAAGTAGGGAAAACTGCTAGACCATTCAGGTATGACTTAAATTGATTTCCTTACAATTATACAGTGGGAGTGAGAAATAAATTCAAGGGATTAGAGCTGGTAGACAGAGTGCCTGAAGAACTATGGATGGAGGTTTGTGACTTTGTACAGGAAGCAGGAATCACGACCATCCCCAAGAAAAATAAACACAAAAAGGCAAAATGGTTGTCCAAGGAGGGTTTACAAATAGCTGAGAAAAGAAAAGGCAAAGGAAAAAAGGAAATACATACCCTATTTGAATGCAAAGTTCCCAGAATAGCAAGAAGTAAGAAAGCTTTCCTCAGTAATCAACACAAACAAATAGGGGAAAACAATAGAATGAGAAAGACTAAAGATCACTTCAAGAATATTAAAGATACCAAGGGAACATTTCATGCAAAGATGGGCACAGTAAAGGACAGATGTGATATGAACCTAACAGAAGCAAAAAATATAAAGAAGAGATGGCAAGAATACACAGAAGAACTGTACAAAAAAGATATTCATGACCCAGATAACCATGATGGTGGGATCACTCACCTAAAGCCAGACATCTTGAGATGTGAAGTCAAACAGGCCTTAGGAAGAATCACTATGAACAAAGCTAGTGGAGGTGATGGAATTCAAGTTGAACTATCTCAAATCCTAAAAGATGATGCTGTTACAGTGCCACACTCAATATGCAACAAAATTTGGAAAACTCAGCAGTGGCTACAGGTCTGGAGAAGGTCAGTTTTCATTCCAATCCCAAAGAAAGGCAATGCCAAAAAATGTTCAAACTACTATGCAATTGCACTCAACTCATATGCTAGCAAAGTAATGCTGAAAATCGTCCAAGCCAGGCTTCAACAGCATGTGAACTCTGAACTTTCAGATGTTCAAGCTGAATTTAGAAAAGGTAGAGATCAAATTGCCAACGTCTGTTGAATTATCAAAAAAACAAGAGAGTTCCAGAAAAACATTTACTTCTGCTTTATTGACCATGCCAAAGCCTTAGACTTTGTGGATCACAACAAACTAGAAAATTCTTAAAGAGATGGGAATATCAGACCACCTGAACTGCCTCTTGAGAAATCTGTAGCTCAAAAGCTACAGTTAGAACTTGACATGGAACAACAGACTGGTTCCAAATCGGGAAAGGAGTATGTTAAGGCTGTATATTGTCACCCTGCTTATTTAACTTATATGCAGACTACATCATGAGAAATGACATGCTGGATAAAGCACAAGCTGGAATCAAGATTACTGAGAGAAATATCAATAACCTCAGATATGCATATGACACCACACTATGGCAGAAAGCAAAAAAAAAACCAAAGAGCTTTTGATGAAAGTGAAAGAGAAGAGTGAAAAAGTTGGCTTAACACTCAACATTCAGAAAATGGCATCTAAGGTCATCTGGTCCCATCATTTGATGGTAAATAGATGGGGAAACAAAGGAAACCATGAGAGACTTTATTTTGGGGGGCTCCAAAATCACTACAGATGGTGACTACACACATGAAATGAAAAGATGTTTGGTCCTTGGAAGAAAAGCTATGACCAACCTAGATAGCATATTAATAAGCAGAGACATTACTTTGTCAACAAAGGTCCATCTAGTGAAAGCTATGGTTTTTCCAGTAGTCATGTATGGATGTGAGAGTTTGAAAATAAACAAAGCTGAGTGCCAAAGAATTGATGCTTTTGAACTGTGGTGTTGGAGAAGACTCTTGAGAGTCCCTTGGACTGCAATGAGATCCATAAAGGAAACCAGTCCTGAATATTCATTGGAAGGACTGATGCTGAAGCTGAAACTCCAAACCTTGGCCACCTGATGTGAAGAACTGACTCATTGGAAAAGATCCTGATGCTGGGAAAGATTGAAGACAGGAGGAGAAGGGGATGACAGAGGATAAGATGGTTGGATGGCATCACCAACTCAATGAACATGAGTTTGAGTAAGCTCTAGGAGATGGTGGTGGATAGGAAAGCCTAGCATGCTGCAGTCCATGGTGTCACAAAGAGTCAGACTTGACTGAGCGACAGAACTGAACTGAGCTGAGTCTTCAGCACCTAGGAGAGTGCCTAACTCATGGGAGTTGCAAAATAAATATTTCTTAAATGATTAAATAAATACTCAGCATTGGTAAGTGGGCTTCCCAGGTGGCACTGGTGGTAAAGAACCCACCTTTACATGTTGGAAATACAAGAGATGCAGGAAATGCAAAAGAGACAAGTTCAATCCTGGGTCGACAAGATTCTCTGGAGAAGAGCATGACAACCCAGTCCAGTATTCTTGCCTGGTGAATCCCATGGACAGAGGAGACTGGCAAGCTGCAGTCCATAGAGTCATGAAGTGTGAAAAATGATGGAAGTGACTCAGAATGCATATATTGGTAAGCATTGGGAATACAAGTGGTCTTTTATTAAAGCACAAGCTGGAATCAAGATTGTTGGGAGAAATATCAATAACCTCAGATAAGCAGATGACACCACCCTTATGGCAGAAAGTGAAGAGGAGCTAAGAGCCTCTTGATGAAAGTGAAAGAGGACAATGAAAAAGTTGGCTTAAAGCTCAACATTCAGAAAACTAAGATCATGACATCTGGTCCCATCACTTCATGGCAAATAGATGGGGAAACAGTGGAAACAGAGGCTGACTTTATTTTTGGGGGGCTCCAAAATCACTGCAGGTGGTGATTGCAGCCATGAAATTAAAAGACACTTACTCCCTGGAAGAAAAGTTATGACCAACCTAGACAGCATATTAAAAAGCAGAGGCATCACTTCGTCAACAAGGTCCATCTAGTCAAGGCTATGGTTTTTCCAGTAGTCATGTATGTATGTGAGAGTTGAACTATAAAGAAAGCTGAGCACCAAAGAAATGATGCTTTTGAACTGTAGTGTTCAAAAGACTCTTGGGAGTCCCTTGGACTGCAAGGAGACCCAACCAGTCCATCCTAAAGGAGATCAGTCTGGGTGTTCATTGGAAGGACCGATGTTGAAGCTGAAACTCCAATACTTTGGCCACTTGATGTGAAGAGCTGACTCATTTGAAAAGACCCTGATGTTGCGAAAGATTGAAGGCAGGAGGAGAAGGGGATGACAGAGGATGAGATGGCTGGATGGCATCACTGACTCAATGGATATGAGTTTGGGTAAACTCCGAGAGTTAACAATGGACAGAGAGGCCTGGCATGCTGCAATCCATGGGGTCGCATATAGTCAGACACGACTGAGTGACTGAACTGAACTGATGTGATACAGGCTTTAGAGATCCCAAAATTGTTTGCTATAGAACTCTAAAATGCTACAGTGGTTTCAGAGAGATTTGGCATCGCCCCTGGATGAAAAATTGTATGTCCATTTTACTAGTTCTTAATGTGAATTCCCAATATAAAAATGAGCATGACAGTTTTTAGTAAACAGGAGTGTCACTGGCCAAAAAAATCACATATTGACAGTTCAGTTCAGTCGCTCAGTCGTGTCCGACTCCCTTTGAGACCCCATGAATCACAGCACGCCAGGCCTCCCTGTCCATCACCAACTCCCAGAGTTCACTCAGACTCACGTCCATCGAGTCAGTGATGCCATCCAGCCATCTCATCCTCAGTTGTCCCCTTCTCCTCCTGCCCCCAATCCCTCCCAGCAATGGAGTCTTTTTCAATTAGTCAACTGTTCACATGAGGTGGCCAAAGTACTGGAGTTTCAGCTTTAGTATCATTCCTTCCAAAGAAATCCCAGGCCTATCTCCTTCAGAATGGACTGGTTGGCTGTCCTTGCAGTCCAAGGGACTGTCATGAGTCTTCTCCAACACCACAGTTCAAAAGCATCAATTCTTTGGCGCTCAGCTTTCTTCACAGTTCAGCTCTCACATCCATACATGACCACAGGAAAAACCATAGCCTTGACTAGACGGACCTTAGTCGGCAAAGTAATGTCTCTGCTTTTCAATATGCTATCTAGTTGGTCATAACTTTTCTTCCAAGGAGTAAGCGTCTTTTAATTTCATGGCTGCAATCACCATCTGCAGTGATTTTGGAGCCCCCAAAAAATAAAGTCAGCCTCTGTTTCCACTGTTTCCCCATCTACTTCCCATGAAGTGATGGGACCAGATGTCATGATTTTCGTTTTCTGAATGTTGAGCTTTAAGCCAACTTTTTCACTCTCCTCTTTCACTTTCATCAAGAGACTTTTTAGTTCCTCTTTACTTTCTGCCATAAGGCTGGTGTCATCTGCATATCTGAGGTTATTGATATTTCTTCCGGCAATCTTGATTTCAGCTTGTGCTCCTTCCAGCCCAGCATTTCTCATGACGTACTCTGCATAGAAGTTAAATAAGCAGGGTGACAATATACAGCCTTGACATACTCCTTTTCCTATTTGGAACCAGTCTGTTCCCATTCAAAACTAAAATGAATGTGTCTTGCCTCTTTCTAAACTGTAACTTGGCCAAATTATGTAAACCTCTTTAACCCTCAACTCTCTAATCTGTAAAATAGGCTAATAATTACTCATGTCGTAGGGTCAAATGAGTTAAAATAATCTAGAGAAAGCATCTAATAATAGTGTATACAAGTAGAAAAGAAACACTCTATTAGCTAGTGTTTATGTACCTAGTAGCATGTGCCTTTAAAATTCAGGCTTAGTTTCAGCCTGAAACTAACATGCATGCCATTTAACCTAGTATACACTTCTAATTATACCATACACCCTAGATGTCTTCTTCCTCATATGTTGAAGAATATTCATTGTAACTTGGAAAAGAGAATGGCTACCCACTCCAGTATTCCTGCCTGGAGAATTCCATGAATAGAGGAACCTGGTGGGCTATAGCCCACAGGGTCGCAAAGAATCGGACACAATTGCATGACTAACACTTTCACTTGTCTTTCATCAATACTTGAAATAAAACACTACATTTCCTTCCAAAAGGAACTAGTTATTTATAAAATTATTATTATGGAATTCTATACAATAATAGCGGAGAAGGCAATGGCACCCCACTCCAGTACTCTTGCCTGGAAAATCCCATGGACGGAGGAGCCTGGTAGGTTGCAGTCCATGGGGTCGCGAAGAGTCGGACACGACTGAGCGACTTCACTTTGACTTTTCACTTTCATGCATTGGAGAAGGAAATGGCAACCCACTCCAGTATTCTTGCCTAGAGAATCCCAGGGATGGGGGAGCCTGGTGGGCTGCTGTCTGTGGGGTCGCACAGAGTCGGACACGACTGAAGTGACTTTGCAGCAGTAGCATACAATCATAGAGATGAATGAAATAAAACCACATGCAATAATATGAATTATCATTAGTATAATAGTGAGAAAAAATCAGTTTATGATAGTGTGTATCCAGCATGATAACACTTGTATAACATGGAAACAGTGCCACATATTGTTTAATGGAACACATAAACATTTTCTTCTTAATAAAGCAGGTATGGGGAATGTATTTGCCAGGTCCAGGATAGTAATTACGTTTGTTGGAGGTGGCAAGAAAAAAATTGGAGAGTACACTGAGGTCTTCCACTGTGCTTATCATAGAGGCTTTTGTTGATTTAGATAAAAGATCTGAGTCAAATACAACAAAATAGTAAAACTGGCTAAGGTTGCTTCCATAGTAAATACATGAATGTTGTTTTTAAAATATCTCTGTTTTTTTCTGTATGTTTGAAATATCTTACATTTAAGATAAAGAAATAAGGTGAAGAAAAAAAGAAGAGAGATATATATTGTGTCCTCGAGCTAGGTGAGGAAAGTGTGTCTGTAATGTGGGAAGCAAGGTCTGCTGAAGGATAAGGAGCTTAAAGTGCGGCTAAATGAGGACAGTAATATATGGCCCATAGCCTCTGAGAATAAGCTAAGAATTGTGGTTAACAGTATATGAAACATCCTAAAGTATACAGATCAGCAAATAAAATGCATATCCATCGCAGCAGTATTCATAAAAAGGATACACGATCTGGAGAATGGATTGGGATGCCACGTACCAAGAGAAAACCATAATCTTCAGCTATTTGTAATTTCAACATGTATCTACTGACAAATTTTAAGAGTTTCTAAAATAAGGCTAACCCTGGTACTGCTATCTTGAAGCTGAAAATTATAAATCTTACTAATACCAGAGAGGGTATGCTGTCATTAGGAAGAGAACTTAGGACGTTTTTTAGGGCCACACTGAAAGCCTAGAATAGAGTGGGCATAAGGATCCAGTCTTTTCAGGCCCCTTCCTCCCCATACGAGGAAATCCGTGCTTCTGCAGCCAAATGAAGATTTAAGCTCTGACCAGCCTTGGCTCTGCCCCCATCAAACTAGAGTTCACTGAACTGTTTGATTGTGAGTAGCTTCTTTGATTTTTAAACTGGTTAAATATGATGAAAATCTGTGCATAAACTTGCAAATGAACCCCAGAAAGACAAAGGCCTTTGAAATGGACATTTCAAATGAGCTAAGTAGGTGGAGAAGCCCGCAAGTAATTGTTCATATTCCATGGGGACTTGGTTTTTCATGAATTCATCTCAGTGTCATCTTTCATACATATTATAGTGTCGGTTCATTAAAATTCTTGATGCAGCGCTGAACCTGGTCAGGCTGAAATGGGGCTGACAAACCTCATGTCTGCTGCACAGATAACCAGGCCTTATGAAGGTGAAATTAGTTTTCAGGAGCTGTACTGCTCACTTGATTGATTCCGTCTTGGAAGTCATATGACTTAATGTTTCCTGCTTGGGCTGCCTCTGTCATGCAAACATGACCTGATAACACATTGTCAGGAGCGCTCCAGAGAGCTAACAGCAATCTAACATCTTTCTACTGAGTGTGAAGTTCCATCTGAAATGTGCATATTTGATAAGCAGCTCGTCTTCTCTCTGTCCTTTTCATTTTCGGGAAGTTAATCTTCTCTGCTCTAGTGAGTGCTGTGGGGAGATGAGGTGGGCAGACATGCCACAGGTGGCCCCAAACTCTGCTGTGTGGGGGAAACTCACTGTCTGGAGGCCATTCTGTCTGGACATCACTTCTGAGAAGCAGCTAGACAAGGAGTGACAATTCAGGTCCACCATCATATCCAGGAGGGAGAAAATGAAATCAGGGAGTTTCATTACTGAGTGTTATTTGACTTTGTTGTCAAAGATACATTTAACCATCTCTTCACCACAGCAGAAATCTGTATTGTATATTCAGTCAAAGCACACAGTGTCTTCTGAAATCAAGGTGGCTGACCTCATAGAATTTTAATGCTGGAATTCATATAGAGGCCCCCCTTTCAAATCCCATTTTAAAGAAGAGCAAATCTAAACTTGGAGAGGCTTAGTGGTTCATCCAAAGTAACCTAGCCCTATTAGTGCTCGGTAGATCCAAGGCTAAGACTTAGATCTTCAGATTAGTTTAGTTCTTCCGGCACTCCCCTGCACTGACCCCTCACTTAGAAGTCAGACTTGGGCTTCAGAGAGATTCCATGAAGGTCACATTTGGACCTGGTGTAGCACCTTCTCATTCCTGATCTAGGCTTCATATTTTCTCACATAATAACATCAGTTTATATTAAACATTACAAGTTACAAAATACGACCGCAAACATCTCATTGCCCTTCACAAAGAAAGTTTGAGACAAAGCATGCAAGACATCATTCTCATTTCACTGTTAAAGACACTGAGAACGAGAATCATACCTGCAATGTCACTCCTTGACTGGCTGCCTCTTGGAAGTGACATCTAGACATAGCATTGGATTCTAGAAAGTACACTTTTTCTTGTGCCAGAATTTGGGGCCATCTACAGTGTATCCGCCCACTTCATTCCCCCACTGCATTCACTTGCTCAAGACCAACGAGAAGGTACTTAAAGAACTTGGATGGAGATAACCAAAGAAGAGATAGACATAGGAATCCAAGAATCAGAATATCCCAATACTGAAGAGCTGGCAAAGTGGCAGTTATGCTGCCAGTCTGGAGAGCAACCAGATCAGATAAAAGCAAGAGGAGTAGGGGCTCCAAAAGGAGGCTCCAAGAAAAATAAAACCAAAATAATGAATCACCTGATATACTTGATCATCAATAAAAGAATATTTGTGATCAATTGATCTAAAAGGGAATTTTGAAAAAAAGAAAAAGTACATAGAAAGCTAAGTGAATTCTAAAAAGAGAGACAGTGATTGTCCCCAGGAAGAATGCAAAAGGAAGAACTTCTTCGAGAGACTATTTGGTTCTAATGTAATATGCAAGGCATAACAACCTGATCACTGACTTTAGAGAAGCCAAGAGATGTACTGTAAATACACGGAGAGATGAGTGGAGAGGTGAAGTTGTAGGAGAGAGAGGACTATAAGAGAGCCAAATTCTCACTATACTGCAAATGGAAGTCAATAAACAATGTTTAAAGTTAATAAATCTGTTAGTTTTGCTGTATAACAAACAACTACAAATGTTAGTGGCTTTAAACAAGAACCATTTCAGTTGCTCAAAATTATGTTGGGTAACAAATTAGGCTGTGCTTAATGGGATGCTTCATTTCTGCTCCATACAATGTCAGCTAGACTGGTTCATGTGTATGTGGTCAGCTGATAGTGGATGCCTTCATGCATGTACTTGGAAGTTGGTAGGCTGTCACCTGGCTCAGTGGAGGCAACTGGGCTAGCCTGGGTTTGTTTACATAGTGGGAGCCACAGTGCTCCCAAAGGCAGTAATAAAACAAACCCCAATTTCAAGCCTCTGCTTGTATCATGTTTGTTAATGACACACTGGCCAAAACAAGTTATACAGCCAAGTCAAGGTTCATAGGTTAGAGAAATACAGACTACCTCTTATAGAAGAGGCTATAAAATTACACTGAAAAATTGAGTACATTCAAAGGTGGAATGATTTTGTGGCCATTTTTGAAATCTACTGTGATAGAAACTGACAGAATATTTTATATTAAATACAAACTGAAAAACTAATCAAAGCTATGGTTTTTCCAGTAGTCATGTTGGATGTAAGAGTTGGACTATAAAGAAAGCTGAGTGCTGAAGAATTGATGCTTTTGAAGTGTGATGTTGGAGAAGACTCTTGAGAGTCCCTTGGACTGCAAGGAGATCCAACCAGTCCATCCTAAAGGAAATCAGTCCTGAGTATTCATTGGAAGGACTGATCCTTAAGCTGAAACTTCAATACTTTGGCCACCTGATGCAAAGAACTGACTCTTTGGAAAAGACCCTGTTGCTGGAAAAGATTGAAGGTGGGAGGAGAAGGGGATGACAGAGGATAAGATGGTTAGATGGCATCACTGACTCAATGGACATGAGTTTGAGTAAACTCTGGGAGTTGGTGATAGACAGGAAGGCCTGGCGTGGTGCAGTCCATGGGGTCTCAAAGAGCTGGATACGACTGAGCAACTGAACTGAACTGAAACTGAGAAACTAGAATTAAGTGGTTATATTGTACAAATCACATGTATATACCTACAAACTAGTTGGAGACAGAATGGCTGCTTTAATATTACTTGAATGGGTACATGTAATTAGGATTAAATTTTCAGTGATTGAAAAACATCCTACTACTAGGCATATACTCTGAGGAAACCAGAATTGAAAAAGACACTTGTACCTCAGTATTCATTGCAGCACTATTTACAATAGCTAGGACATAAAAGCAACCTAGATGTCCAAAAACAGATGAATGGATAAGGAAGTTGTGGTACATATACACAATGGAATATTACTCAGCTATAAGAATGAATGCATTTGAGTCAGTTCTAATGATGTGGATGAACCTGGAGCCTATTATATAGAGTGAAGTAAGTCAGAAGAAAAAGACAAATATCATATATTACCACATATATATGGAATCTAGAAAGTCCTACTTTCAAGGCAGCAAAGGAGACACAGACATTTTAGATACGGTTAAGGAAGGAGAAAATGGGATGATATGGGAGAACAGCATTGAAGCACATACATTACCATGTGTTAAACAGATGGCCAGTGGGAGTTTGCTGTATGACACAGGGAATCCAAAGCCAGTGCTCTGTGACAACCTAGAGGGGTGGGATAGGGAGGGAGGTGAGAAGGGAGTTCAAAAGGGAGGGAACATATGTATACCTCATGTGGATTGATGTTAATGTATGGCAAAAACCATCACAATATTATAAAGTAATTATCCTCTATTAAAAAAAAACAAACTAAAAAACAGTCTTGCATCTAGAACTACTTAGAAAACAAGATCATGTGCTCTAGAAATTGTGTTAGGAAATACAGAAAATGGATTTTAAAATGAAAACTCCAGTGGCAGCTGCTATGGCCTAAGTGTGACCCTTAAAATTCACCTGTTGAAATACTAGTCCTCAATGTAATTGTATTTGGAGATGAAGCCTTTGGCAGGTAATTACGTCATGAAGGGATTAGTGGCCTAACAAGAGACAAGAGAGAGTTTGCTTCCTTTCTTCCTCTTTCTCTCTGCCATGTGAGGACAAAGAAGAAGGCTGTCTATAAACCAGGAAGAGTACGCTTAGCAAAACATGAATCGGCCAGGACCTTAAGCTTGGACTCCTCAGCCTCTAGAACTTTGAGAAATAAGTGCTTGCTGTCTAAGTCACCAAGTTTACAGTAATCTGTTATAACAGACCAAATTAAGACAACAGTTCAACTATTTTAGGAAATATGTGTTTATAAAAGCACTATTTCTTAATTATTATGGTATTTTAAATGATTTAAACATATATCTTAAATTACAAATTAAATGTCACCATTAGGCATTGGTGCACTCTCTCTTTTTAAAAAACTTCTCTCGGAGTATAGTTGATTTACAATGTCGTATTAGTTTCGGATGAACAGCAAAGTGTCTGTGTTACACTTTTACATATATCAGCCTTCCTTGATAACTCAGTGGTAAAGAATCCGCCTTCAATGCAGAAGACGCAGTTTCAATCCCTGGGTCAGGAAGGTCCCCTGGAGAAGGAAGTGGCAACCCACTTCAGAATTCTTGCCTGGGAAATCCCATGGACAGAGGAGCCTGGCAGGCTACAGTCCCTAGGGTGGCAACAATCGATACAACTTAGTGAGTAAATCACCACCATACATATATCCACTCTTTTTTAAAGAATCTTTTCTAATATAGGCCGCTGCAGAGCATTGAGTAGAGTTCTATGTGCTACAAAGTAGGTTCCTATTAGTTATCTATATACTATATAGTAGTGTATATATGCCAATTCTAATTTTTTTCGCTTTTTCAGTGTGCATATGTCAATTCAAATCTCCCAATTTGCTTATCCCCTTATAACCATGTTTGTTTTCTACACGTGTGACTTTACTTCTATTTTGTAAATAAGTTCATTTGTATCCTTTTCTTAGATTCCACACATAAGCAATATCATATGATATTTGTCTTTCTGTGTCTGACTTACATCACTTAGTATGACAATCTCTAGGTATACTCATGTTTTTGCAAATGACATTATTTTGCTCTATTTTGTTCTTTCTTCTGACTAATATTCCATTGCCTACTATATCAAATCATCAATCTAGCCCAAAACTCTTACTTTAATCTCCTGTTGAGAAAATTATAATTGCCTTCTATTTGGTGATATTTGGAGATTCAGACACATTTTATACATATACAAAGAATTACACCAAAATAGTAATAATAGTTATTTCTCAAATAACTCAAATAACTATTTGAGAAATAACTATTTGAGAAACTCTCAAAGCAAACTGCCAAGAATTTTAGAAATCTTTTGTTGGAACTATCTAGTTTTCTAAAGTAAATACATTTTGTGATTTTAACAGTGTTAACCATTGCCCACTGTATCTGCTCTAGGTCCTTAGTTCAACTCCCAAGTTTCCATACAAGAGAAAATTCTCCCCAGTTTCCTCAGTCTATAACATCACTAAGATGATTACCATCTCAACAGATGCTCCAGGTCATCTGTGGTCTGACAGTTTTCCAGTCCTGTAGGAAGGCATTGGGGTAGATGAAAGGTGATGAGTAATGATTAGCTATCATGAGTAATGATTACTAAATCCTAGATGTCAGCCCACAGAGTGCTTAGTGTAGACTGAAGGAAGAAAGAGCCCACTCTTACAAGATCAAGCAATTACTGAATCATGTCTGGCCCTGGCAAAGTGAAGCCCTGTCTCACACAAAGACTGAGTGAGAAGTTAGTTGCTGAAGCTCAAACAGTGCCCCTTGCAGAGATCCTTCAAACAAAACAGAGAAAAATTAAGTGTGAAGGTGACACAACATATCTGTCTTGATTGTTGCAGTGATTAAGATTCATAAAACTGAACACAAAAAGTCAATTTTCCTATAGGATATTTTAAAACTAAAATTTGAAGAATATAGTTGTCATGGGAAGAAAAAAAAAAAAAAAGAGTTCCACATTCCTCCTAGATAGGAAAGGCTCACAGACTTTAAAACCAATACAAAAAGGAACTGCCTGCCTTTCATTCTCCAGAAAGAATGTTCACATTATATCCTGGATTAAGGTGCCTTCTCTTTAAGTGAAAGTGAAAGTCACTCAGTCATGTCCAACTTTTTGTGACCCCATAGACGGTATAGTCCATGGAATTCTCCAGGCCAGAATACTGGAGTGGGTAGCCTTTCTATTCTTCAGGGGATCTTCCCAACCCAGGGCTTAAACTCATGTCTCCCACATTGCAGTCAGATTCTTTACCAGCTGAGTCACAAGGGAAGCCCAAGAATCCTGGAGTGGGTAGCCTATCCCTTCTCCAGCGGATCTTCCTGGCCCAGGAATCAAAACAGGGTCTCCTGCATTGCAGGCCGATTCTTTACCAACTGAGCTATGAGGGAAGTTCCTGTCCTCTCTTTAGAATAGACCTAAAGGCCACAAGCAAATATCATAAAGCTGCTGAATATCCAGATAAAATGAAATCAAACATGCTGATCTGGCTACCTATAAAATACTGCTAAAATCCATTCCATTATTCCTGTGGGAAGATTCATTTCCTAAATTTTGTCCTTGCTCTATACAACTCCCATTAGCATCCAACAGTGTACCCAATACTTCACCCACTGTTTAGTACACAGTAAGCATGCCATAAATATTTAATTATTTACGTTTGCTCTCCAATTGGCATATTCTGATGAAGTCAGCATAACAGTGAAATTTCTCTATAATCACATAATAAATTATTTATCACTGGTGTCAACAGTGACCCTGTCTAGTAAAGGTAAGCAAAACAAACCCACAAATGTGTGCATTTAGTAGCCTCTACCCACTCTTCTCCATGTGTTTGGGTATGGGCCAGTGTCTGGCTCTGCTGCTCAAGATTCATGCAAGAAAGATAAAAGATTAATGAGTCAGAGCTGTGTTTAAGAAATCTGAATATTTTCTATTTTAAGTCTGGAAAAAGGAAGAGGAAAATACTATCTTAATTATCTTTTTTTCTCCAATCATCACATCCTAAAAACCAAATCTACTTATTTAATCTAGCATTACTCAGGATGCCTTGCTTTATCAAAACACCATGCATACTTTCAGAAAGGAAAACAAGAGAACCCCTTCTTCAATGTGGCCACATCTCAGAGGACAGAAAACCTGCAGTGAACACAACCTTTGTTACCTAATTCTGAACTACAAGAACTCTATTATATTGCTTTGTTTTTCAGCTTAGGAAAATCTGGTTGCTGACTTAATGTAAGGAGTGATGAACGAGTAGTCCTGGTTAGTTCAGAACCTCATCAGCTGTTCCCAGGCAAACCATTCTTTACTTTTCCAGAACCAAGTCTAGGCTGCAGCCACCAGCAGAGGAGTTTTATTACAGGTAAGGCAATCGGTGGAATGGGATTGAAATCTCCAAATAGTTTCCCATCTATGACATCAATTCTGTTTGGGAGCAGAGGTGATAGGCCTGTGTGTTTGCCTGAGTGTTTGCTCTGCTTCACAGAGTACAGACATGCCCCATGCATCACCCTGCCTATTCACTGCACACTGTAAACTTGCTGAGGTTCATGTCATAAATGTGCCTATAACCTGGCCATGTTTATTGTGTGTCCCAATTCTTCTCTTTTTAACAAGAAGAGCTGTCCTTTATTAGCCCCTCTTTCTGAGCACATCTGAAAATTTCCTCCAGGTTTGGCGCATTCATTCCTTTTCCTTTGAAATCTTCTAGATGCATTTTTCAGATCAGCCACTAGATGCCCAGATGCCAAAATAAAACTCTAGCAGTTTTTCCGAGGAAAATAATGGTTTTGCATTTTAACAAGGATAGTTATTTTTTTCAGCCATCCTATCCAGAGGCCTGGGCAAGGTTTTCATGTACTTCAGGAGTTTTGGGTGTGTGTGTGTGTCTGTGTGTGTTTAATGCTCTTGCAATATTATTATTTAGACTGGGGGATAAAAGTCCTCAAACCAAGAATTATTAGAAATAAAAAATTCCCAGAAGCTGCCAGTACTTCTCTGACAATGCAAACCTAGAAAAAACTACCGTAGAATCAAGCACCCAACTTCAAACTTCAGGACCCTCATGAAAACTTTTTCACTAGCCACACTCCCTGACTTACCTTTAACAGTACCTAGAACACCAGGGTCTGAATTCTCGCAGAAATAAAGGTGGTAAGCTAGGACCTGTGTTGAAGTATCCTCAACACAGGTAGTTAATATAATTCAATGTCATGTCCTTTTTACTGAAATTTTCTGCTTCTGCCCTTTAACAGGATAAATGTGTTCCACTCAGGCTAGATTTTTGTGGGATATCATTAATCTACAAAGCATCCAGACACCAGTGATGGGCTGCAAAGAACATCAAAATCACAGCCTAGGAAATGCTAGTGAAGGAAAAGAGTTGGATTTACCTGCGTGCATCAAAGTAATGTGGAAAGAGAAATGTGAGCATGGGGAAGTTTTTCAAATACGTAAAGGGCCATAACATTAAAATTCAAGATTGTAGCACTGGAAGAAAACTTTGAGAGCACTGCCACCAAGAGAGCAGATAATACTCTCAATCTGTATTGCCCTTTTTCTCACTGATGGACACAAATACTTTAGCTGTATCATTTTCAACACAGCTTTAATGATGACTCAAAACAATGGAAGAAAAATGCTCTGCAGATAAATTAAAAATCACTCAATGCATCTCATGCCCAGCAGTATTTTGCAGTGCAATGCTCAGTCATGTCTGACTCTCTGAGAATCTATGGACTGTAGCCCACCCAGTTCGCCTATCCATGGGATTATTCCAGCAGGAATACTGGAGTAGGTTGCCGTTTCATTCTTGAGCAGATCTTCCCAACCCATGGATCGAACTCACGTCTACTGCGCTGGCAGGCAGATGAGCCACCTGGGAAGCCCATCGTGGCTAAAATGAACCATCTGAATAGGATGACTTCTGCCTCGTTCCCAGCCTGCCTCCACATGGACAGTAGCACCTCATCTTTTGTTACAAGGAAGGGGTGGTCCTGGCCACATTTCCTCCTTGGTCTTAGAGAGAGAAGAGGAATATTTAAATTAACCCTTTTATGCTAAGACTTGCCTCTGCAAGACTTCCTGTCTGGCTTCAGAGAACGTGGGATGACGGTTGAGGAGCTGCCATCCCTTCTGCAGGTGACCTACACATCACCCTAGGTTCTGATCTAGCTACATGGCTACAAGCAATCCCCTCAAATGAGTTGAGATATTTAGATGTTGGTTTTTTTTCCAACTGTCACCTTAGCAAGAAAGAACTTTCTGACAAAGAAAGCTGAGTACCAGGAAAATTGAATTCCAAAGTAGCGAGTGCCCCATTCCTGAGACAACTTATGATGAGGAAGTGTAGCCCCTTCCCAAGCTGTGAGGGAATGGTTCCTGAACTGGGGGAATGATTAGCCCCAAAGACCTCACTTAGTATTTCCTTTCCAATTCTACGTTTCTATCATTTTTGCAGACCACATTCTTAAAAGTGAAAAGACAAGTCCTGCATCTGAAAGCCACACGGAGTAACAATATACCAAAAAAAAAAAAAAAAAAAAAGACTTTCTCCCCAAGATGGCAAGGTATTACATGAGGTTATCGAGGTTAACTATTCCCTTAAGAGGGTTCAGTATAAGCCTGAAAAAATTCACTGTAGAAAACATCTGGGGAGAATGACACCTCATTTTCTTGAGTAATAGTTCTTACAAGGAACAATGCTTCCTATCAAATATTGACACCTAAGTCATTTAGAATCACTTATTTTAAGAAGTAAGTAAATCTCCTGACTGGGAAAGGGAAACAAGCTAGGCTTCTTGTTGGCAAATGCTAAACCAGGCACCTGACAATGCTGATCCTATTATTCAAATATTCTGTGTCTTTTAGAAATACAATCCATATATCCCCATCCCACATCAAGGAGGGATTTCTTCTGTGTCAGCCATGGCAAAGGACTGTGTAGTATCCCCTGTCATGTTGAACAGGCAGAAGGTTTCCAAAAAGACAAGCTGCTTGCACAGAATCATCCCTAGAGCAAGACACCTAGGCAGAATGCTTCTATTATTTACGCAGTATTATATGTCAAGTAAATGGAAGACCTTTTACACTCAAAAGGACTATGGAGAGCTGTCCAGTTACTAATCTATGGTTTTAACATGTCATCAGAATTGAAGGCTATGGGAAAGCCAGCTTCCCTGAGTGACATCTATCTAGAGTAGGACTAAGGTCTTAGAGTGAAGCCATGGTCGCTCAAAGATTCCTACATGTCAGAGCCAGCTACAAATTCCTCTCTATCAGATAGCCAATGGTTTTTTATAGCAGAAAATTTTAGCCATAAAACCTGCCTCCTCCTTCCTTCCCTATGAGAGTCTTACAGAATGTTTTATGGCCTGTGTATACAATTTTAACCTTAACTCAAGTAAAAAATCATTATTAATTTCCTTCTGAAAGGTATAATGGGAGATTCTTACCATCTTCATGTTATTATTTCTCCAACAACATATTTTGTGACAATCATGCACCAACATGGAGAAAGCCTCAGTGAAAATGCTCCCAGTGATAGGTTTCCATGTAATGTATTCACTCATTTCTCCATGTATTTCGCATTGACTTATCAAGGCCTAAGTGTGAGGCACCGTGTTCAGTATAGGAATAAACAAGATTCTTCCTCAGTATTGGATTTTGTATAAACTTAGTATGGCCAGTGGGACAATGCAATCAGGGGGACAGAGTTTAACAGGAACAAGGAGACCCAAGGAAGTATGGTAGTTTTCAGCTTGACAGCTGAGCAGGAAGATGGAGAGTGAGCAGGGCAAAGATGTGAAGGCACGAGAATGTCAGCCATTTGGTTTATGGAGAGGACGGGGGTGAAGAGGTAGGCGGCAGTCGGAAAATAAACAGCTTGCATGACTTTGTTCTAAAGTTCTGATGAATCACTGAAGAATTTTAAGAAAGGGGGTGGGTAGCATGATTAGATTTGTGTTCTAGAAAGATCACTCTATGCTAGCAGGAATAAAACACCATAATGGAAAATGAGAAGATCAGAGAAAAGGAAAACTTCCAGAAGGTCCTGGAAGAAAAATTCTAAGGCAGTAGTAGAGAAGATGAAAAAAAGATCGATTTGGAAGGTAGATTTTTATTTAACCAAGATGTGGGGGTTCTGTAAGAAGGAGGAATCTGGGATTATTTGTGGATATCTGCTGTGTTCCAGGACTGTGGCCCTCATACTTAGCTATACATTAGAATTAATTGAGGAGCATTTTAAAATATCCAGCTTGAGCCCTCATCCCTCAGGGTTCTTATTAAACAGGTCTTGGACGGAGACAAGGGAATAGTATTCTTTATGACACTCAAGATTTCTCTCAATTGGTCCTGCAGAGGTTGAGAAGGAGGTCAATTTGGAGTCAGCACAGATTTCACTGTCTACACTATTGTGTCAACATTTGCCAAAACATCTGTTACAAACTTGTGCTCTGATCTTGGGTTTCAGACATACAGCTAACTCTTTTCAGTGTTACAAACATGGCTATGGTGTAACAAGAGAAAATCACTGCAGGGAAATTTTCTGCATGAAAAGTGCCTCAGAAAGAGTCAAGGATAAGACAGCAGGAATTTACATCTGAATCCAAAATGATGGGCTGTTATTTCTGGGGAAAAGCTTCCCAACCCCTGCATCCTGTCTTTGGCTACACTCTTGAGCCAGGGAATTGTTGCTGCACTGAAATCCTCTGGATGCCCAGGAGCACTGAAGGGATTAATGAATAGTTGTGTAGCAAGTCCATCTCAGAATCCAATGAATAATCAATGGTACTTGAGGCTCCCTAGGTAATTGAACTGCAAACCTGGTAATAAGGAGCTTTGTATCCATAGTAGAATTATACTTCATATCTATTTACTAATATAGACATTGATGAAAGACTATTGCTCATATGGATTATTTATCTTCTATCTCCATTAAAAATCGAGCACAGTAAATTTTTGCTAACAAGGACTTGCTCCCTTTACCTGTACACAATGAAGTAGACCTTACAGCTACACAAGCCCATCATCTCTATTTCCCAACTATAGGAAACAAGTGCAAAAGTTACTCTAATCTACTTACTTTCAGAATTGAGATGAGGAACAAATATGTCATAGTTGCTGTAATACTGCTTTATTGACTATGCCAAAGCCTTTGACTGTGTGGATCACAATAAACTGTGGAAAATTCTGAAAGAGATGGGAATACCAGACCACCTGACCTGACTCTTGAGAAACCTATATTCAGGTCAGGAAGCAACAGTTAGAACTGGACATGGAACAACAGACTGGTCCCAAATAGGAAAAGGAGTACGTCAAGGCTGTATACTGTCCCCCTGCTTATTTAACTTCTATGCAGAGTACATCATGAGAAACTCTGGGCTGGAGGAAACAAGCTGGAATCAAGATTGCCAGGAGAAATATCAATAACCTCAGATATGCAGATGACACCACCCTTATGGCAGAAAGTAAAGAACTAAAGAGTCACTTGATGAAAGTGAAAGAGGAGAGCGAAAAATTTGGCTTAAAGCTTAACGTTCAGAAAACTAAGATCATGGCACCCAGTCCAATCACTTCCATAGCAAATAGAAGGGGAAAGAGTGGAAACAGTGCCTGACTTTATTTTGGGGGGCTCCAAAATCACTGCAGATAGTGACTGCAGCCATGAAATTAAAAGATGCTTACTCCTTGGAAGGAAAGTTATGACCAACCTAGATAGTCTACTCAAAAGCAGAGACATTACTTTGTCCACAAAGGTCCGTCTAGTCAAGGCTATGGTTTTTCCAGTGGTCATGTATGGATGTGAGAGTTGGACTATAAAGAAAGCAGAGTGCCAAAGAATTGATGCTTTTGAACTGCAGTGTTGGAGAAGACTCTTGAGAGTCCCTTGGACGGCAAGGAGATCCAACCAGTCCATCCTAAAGGAGATCAGTCTTGGGTGTTCATTGGAAGGACTTATGCTAAAGCTGAAACTCCAGTACTTTGGCCACCTGATGTGAGGGGCTGACTCACTGGAAAAGA